>NC_135549.1:8439841-8644841 GCF_964340395.1 Glandiceps talaboti | reverse complement strand
ATAAACGGACCGGACATTTTAATGAAACTAAATCAAAACTCGAAGTGTTACTTCTACTAACCACCATGATCTTATGGTTGTTGGTTGTTTACCTGAATAATGTATCATGATTATTCTCAGTGCACTCAATACCAACATTTTCAGCTTAAGATAAAATATTTCACAGCGCTTCGACATTCTCATTTATTATGACAATGCGCTGCTGTTTCTTAACGATTGTAAGTTAGACTAGACTAGTTAGGCAAGTTAGTTAGTTCGTTAGTTAGGCTATATAAATCCCTATTAATCGTATTGTAAGCTGTACCGTTCACACCAAGCAAACGATTTTTTTTTGTATGTGAAGAGTTCAAATACTGAGCGTGGAAGATCTCAAGTGTATCTCACTTTTACTTGTTAATTGGACTTATTTAAGTTATTTTTAACAACTCCCTAGGTTACCCGTCACCTTTGAAACTTAAATACCTATGTCGGGCCACGTCAAACGCACAGTAATCAGTAGATATGGATAATACATTCATATCCCACACTTGAAATACTTAATTTTCATTCTCGACAAACACTTCGGTAAAATCAGTACTTTTTTGAGCATTGTTGAACGAAATTACTTGCTGACGTCAGCACTCAAAAACACGACGATATATCTATAAAGTTCGATGCGCAAGTATTGAAATCCAAACTATCATAAGTTAACATAGAACGCATGTATAAACACTTTAAACTTTTACTGTAGCTTTGTTAGAGAGAAATCCAACATTCTCAGTTGAAATAAATAACACAATCTGGGGTTACCGTACAAATTGTTGAAAAAGAGGTCAACGTGGTATTAAAATTTAGTCATTTTACAAATGAATCCAAGATGGACGCCAAATACTCGGTTAACTGTGGGGGAAATTGAAAAGGTGACGAATTTCTTGAAATCGTTAAACCCCCAAATTTCTTTTATCATTTCAAAGGGACCAGGAACAAGCTTTCGTATGGCAAAGATTGGAGAGAATATAAGGAACTTCGATTTTCAGATGATATTGTCTCTACGTCTAGCCTAAGCTTCTAAGAAATATCTAAGTTTATTTTGAATATTTAAAGACTCATCACACATCATGGTAAAATTGACATGAAGTTCACTCAAATTAAAGAAATCGTGACATGAAAACAAGATACATGTAAATCCATATGTCGTTCCCTGGCATCATGCTAAGCAAATATATTGATAATTAAATACATGAAAGACTAGCAGTTATATTGTGACAACAGCAAATCAACTCTCGGGAAGCTAACACAGACAGAAACTTAAAGTTATTATTCCGACATGTTGGTTGGTATAAGCTATCAACAGGATTTTGATATAATTATACTTACAGTAGGGTTACACCTAGCGATTTTTCAAGTCTGATTCGCTGTCTGTATTCAATGGTAAATCCTAATAATGTAAAGCTCAGTAAGTGGGCTGTTTTAGGCCACTTGATGTTGTTTTTCAATTAGAGTATTCGTTATTTATTCATTTCTTACTAAATGCACCTCATTTACGTCTCAGCTCATTTCATAGAAGAGTAAAAACTACTCATTAAACATAAATACAATGAAACAAAAAAGCCTTTTAAAATTAAATTTAAACTATCCATAGATATGCTTATAAGCGTCCTTAATTCAAACAAAAGCTTTAAGAAATTTTAAGAAAACACATATCTCAGTAAGATTCAGTAACACGGTGTAAAAAAAACTCCAAAAAACCGTGATCACAGAAAACTTATGAAATTCAGGCGCCCCCAGTATTTTTCTGAAATCTTCATATTTTTCAACTATCCTGTTTAAAAAAGTTAATTTGTATATCCGGTTTGCTTTATATGAAGTTACTCTCAAAGTAACGTTTTAATGTTCCGCAGAGGAGAACTAGATAATTTGCTTGTTTTACACCTGATGTCAGTAGAATTAATATTTTTTAAAATACTATGCCATTCAGAGATGTATGACAACTTGTAATGATCTTTATTGTAGTATTTCGAATATTGACTTTAATTTATCTAAGATAAATTTTAAAAATGCAAGATTTTTATCTCAAGTGCATCTGGTAAGATTGGTTTTTACATATTATGCCTTGTAATGTGTTTTTTACGTGCATTCTGTTAGTTTTGTTTGTTTGAAATGTTTGTGTGTTTTGTATTGTTCATGCCTGTTTTTAGAGTTTGTCATTTTTAGGAGCCTGTAAATGGGAATTATTCTCGTTGGTCTTCCATTAAATAAATCAATAAAATAAATCAAATATCACCAAAAAATTGACCTTGATATAGAAACACAGATTTGGCTATTTTCATTTTTCCACACCTTTATTTTTCAACCAACTGTTTGTCATGATTACAATTTTGTCACCGTGAGTATGACACCGTAAAAGCAAATCGGACTTCTGAACGGACTTCTGAACAGAATTTTATAAATTTAAAAGCTGTTTCATTAGCATTGTTCCTGTATATTGTATTATTTTGATGTTACTTACCAGCAGCTGATGTACGTTCAACTTCTAGTAGACAGAGCAACAAGAAACTGTAGTATACCCGGACCATTCCTATATCTTGTCCTAAGTCTACGAAAAAGTTATATTTTTTTTAGCTCAGCACCCAGTTGTTGTATCGCAGTGTGATGGTGATCCTCTGCCGGTTCGGCAATAAGAAGGGCGATCCGTTGTCGTTTCGGCTATAAGAAGCTGCAGGCCGATCCGTTTTCTATAACGGTGACTTGATGTAAAATGCTTTCATCATCAGTGGTGGGAATTATTGGCGTGAAAAACCCCGTATGACTAAGGATAATGGGTATTCACTGACCGTAGGAGGTGACCTATAGGAAACTCAAGTAGTCAATTCAATACAATGCAACAGCTATAGAAACCAAACACAACAATTCGGCGTCCTTTTTGATTTGTTGGTGCCACGACATAATCGTGTCTCCTTCTACCAATTAAGACACATCTTGGTAAGAGCCTCTCAAGTCCTTGTCGAATGTAATTAATCATACGTACATCATATCATTTCAAACAGATCAGTCTACAGCTATTTTATCCAGTCCAATAAATCATAGCATACGGAATATATACTTGTATTTGTTTTTCTTCCTGAACAAATTTCGTTGCATGTTAGTCTGTTTTGACACAGAAAATAAATCACAACAATTCGCCAATTCGCACGGTGCTATGACATCTCAATTGATTAGGCCTACACTGACTTGTTTTTTCTTCAGGTAAACCGAAAAAAAGTGAAAGGCCAGAAAACAAAGGATGGCAAGAATAGACCAACTGTGGTGTTTGGCGAATTGATAACGTCACAATAACAGACTTCTGAACTACAACAGATGATCAACACACATATAAAGAGATAAACCAAGGAGAGATGCTGTCCGCATTCACGACATCTCTATTGACGGTCAATGACAACAGGACATACCTCTATATGACATCCACCGTGAATGCAACCACTGACTTCAACATAATTGGGTTAATCCTTGACAAAGCCAAGCCTACATTTGTAACACACTATTTGGTTAGCGAAAGCCTCGCTGCATTTTTCTTTACTCAGGATCTCCTCGGAAACGAAGGCCTAGTTTGGAAAGGTATACGTGGTGGTGGTGGTAGAAATAGACATTCGTCATAGTAAAGTATTTGTATTGCTAAGTTTACCTAGCCAACTAAGAAGCCAAATAATATGCTGAAACGATCATGCCACGATTTATGCCTTAAAAACCAACAAACGAAAAAACTATTTAGAATAGCATGTCACGAAAATTTCGTCAAGAATTTATAATGGTGATCACCAAAAAATGGAAGTGAAATATCGTAACACTATACAAACAATATTATGTGTAATAGTGTGTGACAGTGTGTATATTGTCGAAATTGGACCCATACACCTTCAACTGATTACAAATGTATTTGCCCTCTCCATTTGCAGGCATGTTGAAAAACATTTCATATTTGTGTACATATTCTTCGATGCTACATTGTATACCAGAAACTATCATAAATGAAATCTCTTAAGGTTCGAGACTTGAATTTCCCCTAAAATTAACCAGGCTAAAGTCTCCACTCCACGACTGCTATGTGTATCTTCCAGGTTTATTTTACAATTCAACACGAAACCTTCCCCTCCTCCCTGTGTATATGTCCGTATCTCTCCTCCCCTCACACATATACATGTACCCTCCCATCTCCCACCCTCTCCCTCTCTCTTTCATACTCGAAGAGACGAAAACTCCTTTGGCAGCCAACTCGGGCGTTTTTTGGTTGTCCTGGGTGATATCTACACATTTGAATTGAGCTACTCCGTGCTTTCACAAACACTTGCCACCAACCTTAACTTTCCTAAGTGGCACGTCTGAACACTTGAGTTTCGAGTAGGATTTTGATATTGCATTCATTCTTTTCAGTAAAATAGTCTGTCAATGCTTAGATTACTGAGCGACTTGGAGGCGCATAGCTATCTTAGATTTGAGGAGGCGAGAGTGCCTAGTCCTTTAAATAAGTCACGTTTATGACTGTGTCGACCAAGGCGTCGACAACAACGGAAAAAAGAATATCTTCACAAATCAGTCTATATGTTGTGTCTAAGATCTAGAATATGTAGGTCGATTTTGATACCACAGAACTCGCAAAGTGTAATAGTCTAAGAACGAGTCTGTTGTATAATAGGCAGACATAACGTGGAGTCAACATCGTGACCTGGTTATAAACATTTGTCAGTGCCACAGAGGGGGTTCTGAAATCGCCCTAAGCTATCGTGACATGCAGCAGGGCTGGATCAATTCCTCAAAACGATTTACCAAAACGCCCTAAGCTATCGCAACGAGCCGGCCATAGAGAGAGAGAGAAAGAGAGAGAGAGAAAGGGAGGGGGGGGGGCAGTTCATCAAAGTGAGTTTCCAAAATACCATAAGCTATCGCGACGAGCCATAGAGGTGGGGACGGGGGGGGGGGCAGTTCATCAAAGCGAGTTTTCAAAAGCTAGCCAGTTTTCAAATATTTTTATTGCCTAAAACCATCCAGACATGATCACAACCGCAGGGGTCTGCACATAAAGGTAGTACCTACGAGATTACTTTTCATTGAAAGGTTTTTATGAAAACTTGTTTAGAAACCAACTATTTATATTCAGACCGCCATGTTGTTCTAAAAAGAAAAAAAACCCACAATGAGAATAGTTGACAAGTAGTTGTTTCTATGAAGTACACTGTAGAATGGGGAAGTCCATTTTGTCAGTAAGATAGCATAGTCTCCAATTACAGAAACTGAGTGCTTTTATATAATTTGCAAATTGCCTTAAACGTAAATCAGAACAGAAGATAAACTAACAGAAGATAACGACTTAACAAATTAAAAACAGAATTTTGGCAACAAGAAACACAAAAGCAAACACTTGTTCACCATACAATATCAAATAGACGAAGTAGCACGGTTTGCATGTAAAAGTCGATTATATTTTGTATGAAAGCAATTGAAACTCTACAGTTTCAAGGGGTCCTATATACCTCAACCCTTTTTAAAGTTGTATGGGCTTGTCAAGTTAACCTCGTAAAAACACAGCTCTGATCTGTTGAAGAAAAAACTTTCAAATGCTAAATATCACGTGAACTCAAAAACTTTTAATACTGCGATTCTTTAATCCACACTTATGTATAAAATGTACATTTATAAAATTTCTCTTTTTCGGTACCAGGCTGATTTGTCTAGAATTCTTGAGAGAATCTCAATCCGAACACTTACCAATTTTAACGCAGCACTTGCCTTATGTGGGCTTCCTTATCTTTAGAGTGACAACTGGTCCACAACTGGAACCCTTCTATTGCTGTACACTTTTTGATCATGCATACCAGAACTTACACTATCGTCCTCTGGTACTTGTCAATATGAATCGACCTACCTAATACACACACACACACACACACACACACACACACACACACACACACACACACACACACACACACACACACACACACACACATATCTATATATATGTTTATATATGTTTATATTTCATATTTATATATTATATACAAATGCATTATATTCTCTCTATATATACACAAAACTATAGTCATATTTGGGTATGTGTGTGTGTGTGAGTGTGTAAATAATAGTTCACGTCTCAATCGAATGTAAATGAATCTCCAACCCTGTGAAATGTACACTGCACATTTACCATGATTTAACCATCAGTTGTGCAGACAGATATACTCGCTGGAGGTCTCATTATATACAGATTATACATCATATACACTATGTACATTACTAAATACTTATAGTACGATATAAAATACAAAATCACTATAGAAATGTTATGTTCCTAAAATTGATAATCGGATCACACTTTGTCATAATTATCTAATCTTATAATATCCATTGTCAGCGTCATTGTCAATTTATGTCATTGTCATTGTCAATGTCATTGTCATTGGGTTAATCATGGTTTCAAATGAACGCTGAATTTATTTGTGTGCGATTAAAATCGGTCAAGCTGACTCCTGTCAAGTGTGAATGTCCTGGTGGGTTTGGCGGTGTCTTCTTGTGCAGCATTTCTGATTAATTCTTGTGGGGACCGCCAGCGTCTACTTTCAGCCACACTTTTCAATCCTGCCATAAAAAGGAAAAATTACGAGTTTATGAGAGAAACCTTCATTGTGTGAAAACAGAATGTAGTGAAAACCCTGGTAGTAGGCACTGTGAGTTGCCACATTGAGCTCAATCAAATTCATCTGTTATTTGTCGTGTGAAATTAGAGTAAACTTGACTACTCGTGTATGAAGTACAGTAGCAGACACTTGTTGATGCTTTGTCATGTCGACGTTCAGAGTAAAGGTGAACAATACTTAGCTTCTATTCATTTGTAAATCGTGTGTATAAATTGTTAGAAAAGCAATTTGGGTGTTCAATTATTCGTCTGTATGCATTATGGTTTGTAATGGGTGACAACTATCCAGAACTTCAATAGTACCTATACCATAATTGCTTTTGGCGTCATCCTGTATAGCAGCACCTCTTGTTGTACTCGCCCTTTGGGTGTCATCTCGCGAAGTGTCGCCTCGGGTTGAAGTTCCTCGCGTTGTATTGGTTCTCAACGACTCCGTCAATAACAAATCGTCTCGTCGTCTCTGAAACAATGAGATATGGTCAATATGATATCAAGCTTGAACAAGCCTGCAGCGCGCTGTCACCGTAAACTTTAATTCGACAATTTTGATGTTAAACACGTATTTCTAAAATAATGATGTGGTAAATCTTTACCTTTGGTGAAAGAAATAAGCTTTCAGTTGGATTGGTTGGTCGTACAACTGGCTCTGTAAAAATGTAAAAAACAAAAATCATACAATCAAAATGCGAGAACAGTGAAACATAGCGTTGGTGAGATAGAAGTTTGAATAATGAAAATGTTGGGTTTTGTACAATTCTATACACCGTGGAAACCACGCTCTTGTTCAGGATGTGTCATGAACACGGTGCCTAAAGTTAAAACATATAGAAATATTAATGGCCAACTCATGTAAAATTCCAAATATTGGACAGTAATCAATGTAGAATGAGCAATCCAAAAGACCTACCGGGTTTAGGTAGCCATGTTTCTTTTCGTTGTGGTGTCTGTTCTCTGCCAATGGATGGGCTAAATTGAAAAAAGTATCAACACATATAGAAAGACATGATTGAATATTCATTATTTACATGAATATGTCAGATCACCGGGATGATATCGTAATTTGAAATGAAACCACAACTTTCCATCTATGTGTGTAATAAACCTAGAACAAATATGTCATTCTCACCCGCATATCGCTCTTTTATATATATTAGATGTATGACTGATATTACAGTGCAATCCAGTCTACACAATTTGCACACGTCCACAAAGTCATTCACACAGTCTTTAAGACCGTAATGTGATTATCACGTGAACTTTTGGCATCTCAGGAACATGCTTTAAAACAGTCGACATGAACAATACACGTTACAATTACCTAATGGTCTTTTGACGTTTATGCCGACAACATAGACAATAGATACACACAGTTATGACAATACACGATATAAGGATGGCTAGGCATAATAATCCAATCAATAGCATTCCCCACCATATCTGCCACCAGGGTGTACGAGGGTCATACAATACTACTTTCTCAATATTCCATTGGTCAAACACAGAACCTGCAATGCGAGAAAATTTATAACCACCATATTGGCAAAACGTTAAATATATATATATATATATATATATATATATATATATATATATATATATATATATATATGTGTGTGTGTGTGTGTGTGTGTGTGTGTGTGTGTGTGTGTGTGTGTGTGTGTGTGTGTGTGTGTGTGTGTGTGTTTGTTTGATCGTGGAAAAGAAAATCTTAAATGTCATGATGTATAATAACATTTTTGGTGGCACTGATTGCTGCCACCACATGACTCTGGAGTAAAGAGAGAAGCATCAGAGAACGGCTGAGTACCATGCTTGCAGAGTACTATGTTATTATAGCTACCCTATTATCCGTACCTTGCAGCTCTTCAGAGGGTGTACCATCGGAATCTGATGTAAACTTATCAAAGAGGTAAGAACTGGTCATGAATTCCTTCGTATCATTCAAATTGTCTTTAGAATCAGTAGTATTGTCTTCAACCCCGTACACATGAACGATGATAGATTCCCTACAATGGAAAGAATAGTTAGTAGAATTTTGAACAGTAATTTGAAAGTCACTCTTGTTCGTATTATCGAATAAAGAATCAATACACTACCACTCTCGACAGAGCCTCTCAGTTATAGTCCCTGGTTGACCAATTTTAGAAGTGAAGACAACAAGTTAAAAGGTATAAGGTACGGTAGTCAATTCTTCTCATTTTCCAAAATGTATCATTCCTTGTATTTTATAGTCTTTTACTTTTTGTCCACCTGTTGAGAAAATCTTTGCTCTCAGTTGTCAATATTCATGTTCAGGTTTGATAAAGACAGTAATAAACCTACTCGTCATTCGCTAAAAGTTTCCTTGATGACGTTCTGCTTGTAGTTGTTCCTCGAGTGGTGACGTGCGAAACGTCGCATCGCCCTAAGGGAAAGTCCGATTTCGTTATGTTGGTGACAGCTTCCTTGAATTCTTCTTGCGTGATAGTGAAATTATCTCGCGATATCGACATGTAGAAGTCCACAAGGTGGTTTGATGGATTGAAAGTATCAATTCGAATCAAGCAATCCCGAGATGTCAAAGTTGGTGACCCGTCATCCACTGCACCGACTCTAAGAACGTATGTGTGTGAATTCTCCGGGTTGCCACCTTTCTCTAATCGCACATCTCCTGAAATATTAATGTTAACATGTATGAAGTTTAGATGTGAAACAAAAATGTAATTAAAACTATTAAGTAAAGTTGGTGGTTACTATGGAGGGAAGAACACAAAACAATTTTTTTTCTATTCTCTATGTTGTGTTGTCCGGCTTTTCCTAAATATGACGAGACTTGGTAAACTGGTTCAAGCTGTCCACAAAAATGTATCATTATTTTGATATTCTTGTTCGAAAGTGTGGAAAGTAACAGTTTTGCACCGGGATTGTAGAAAATAAAAGCTTCTACCTGATCCATCGTCCAATTCGAAGAGGTCGGACTCTTCGGTGAGAAAATATGAGACGTTGTGATTGGCATCTCTATCAGTAGCTGTTACTGTAACAATAGGATCATCGTGTGTGATAGAATACGCCAACTCAGCACTGTAGAAGGGTGGTTCGAATTCAGGTCTGTTGTCGTTGATATCAATTAAGTCAACTCTAACCATCGACGTTCCAGTTCGAGGAGGATTTCCGCCATCATAGGCCAGAATACCAAATTCAATCGTTTCCACAGTCTCAAAGTCTGGAGGGTCTTGTAATGTGATTTCACCCGTATTAGTATCAATGGTGAAATATTGATGGTTCAGTGACACCGGTATACCGTAACTGATCTCGGCATTTGTTCCATTATCCGCATCTGTGGCTATGACACTGAGAATAAATGCACCGATCCCCAGGTTTTCGTCGATCGTAACTTGGTAGGGATCCTCAGTAAATATTGGATTATTATCATTTTCGTCTCCGACGATGATTGTTAGTGTAGCAAGGTCATACTTTGGTGGGGTACCATTGTCTTTGACTTTGCAAGTCAATGTATATGTATTCACAAGTTCTCTATCTATTTCAGCCGCGGTTACCATCTCACCTGTGTCAATTTCCATAGCAAAATGGCTAAAGTATGCCCCACCGGCTATTGTATAGTTCAAAAGACTGTTGAGACCGAAGTCAAGGTCTATTGCAGACACGGTCCCAACACTCGTTGACAGTTGCACATTTTCCATTAGATAAAATGTAAAAGCTTCCGGGATGAACTCGGGTGCGTTATCATTAACATCGAGTACCGTTACGTTGACCACAGCTTCCGAATCAAGTGGGGTAAGACCGTTATCTCGTACGCTCACAACCAAGCTGAAGAAGTCGATAACCGTCACATTCAATGTCCGCATTAATATAACCAGTCCTGAACTTGAATCAATGTCAAAATAACCTGGAATATTACAGAATGGAAACAGTTTTAGCCTTATGACCCATTTACTTTAAGCTCAGACCACTATTGTGGTCTCCTGGGGTAAGCTAACTGGGTGATCAACTACATAGAACTATGGGTGAACAAAATATAGCATATAGCCCCAGTAACGTTTGATCTCTTTCGTTTCGTAAACAAAGACAACAAAAACAAAACATTACTATGTATAACAGATATCTACGTTGCTTCTTTGTACAGGTATACGACAAGTGAAGATGGGATGGGAAAGAATGTTGTCACGTCAAACGACATTCATGGAAATCTTAAAACGAAACAGATAAATGCAGCTGATATTCAAAGATCAATGAACGGTGTAAGAATTTAGAGTAAAGGAGAATGAGTTTTGAAACATTTCTCACATTTCAAGAAAATACTTGTGCACGTGACCTAGGCAACCCCTTTCTTATTTTCAATTTTATTTGTTAATACATGTACAGAATTTTGAATTTTGCTATTTGTGATAACATTCCTGTTACCGGTTTTCGTTAGACTTCCCAGTATTCTTACCTAAATCGTTGCCCGATTTGATTTCAAATGTCAACTTAGCATTGTTGCTGGTATCTGGATCAGTTGCTGATATTTCACACACCGTGGATCGAACATATATGTCTTCATCAACGGAAATATCGTAAGAAGCTGGATCGATGATGGGTGAGTTATCGTTGATATCACTAATTGACACGGTACGCGTACTGGTACTCGTCAAAGAGGGTACTCCCTGGTCACTTGTGGTTATCACCAGTTCGTATCTGAATTGAAGAGTTCGTGTACGTATAAGATATTTATATGAAAGTCTGAATGATTAGATGGATGTAAGAACACGGAATTTTACATGGTATAGTTTCTGATAAGGTTTGACCTACACTATATAATATTTTTAAAACTGATACATTTTGTGAAAAACACATCTCTGCACGAGTGCGATTAACTGATTGAATAGAGACCCCGTAAGCAGTAAACTCAAGCAAATAAGACACATCCTTACAACGTCAAGTCGAGGTCGCATGCTGCAGGGTTGGTGAAAACGACTCTTCTATAAGCTCGGTAAGTATGCGAAATGCTGCTTAACCAAACCGGCTTCATGTCTATTCCCCTCTAAGCATACTTACAAAAGTCTCATAGTTGTCACTCCTTATAATAATGTATGTAACATTTCATATCGTTTCGTTGTGAGATTTTTGCGACATCTGTAATTCTTACATTAATTCCAGACTTACTCGTTTTGTACTTCTCTATCCAGGCCAATGTTAGAAACATGTATTGTCCCCAGCCAAGGATCAATGTAGAATTGGTCGAGTGGGTCCCCATCGATCAACGAAAATGACACGTTAGCATTATCACCACTGTCTGCGTCTGAAGTCCACATAGTCGTTACAATGGAGTCAGATACAGAATCTTCCGAAACGTAGATGTCTGCATTCTGCTGCTGCCTTAGCAACGGATAGTTATCATTTATATCATTCACTGTTATTTGAACGACTGACGATGAGGATCGTGTTGGAGTACCACCATCTTTTGCCTCTATGACGAAACTATAATAGTCCTTTGTTTCACGATCAATGTCAGCGGCGGTCGTTATGTCCCCCGTTGTCGAGTCCACAGAGAAGTCAGAAACAGCACCCACGACGCTGTATGAGATAACAGCATTGTTACCGATATCGGCATCAGACGTGCTTACTTGTAAAACAAAACTGCCAACGTTTACGTTCTCGTCAATCGATGCTTCGTAGAATTTCTGTGAGAATACCGGATTGTTATCATTCTCATCCGCCACTGTGACGGTTAAAGTCATCGTATCATTCAGTGTGGTTTCCACGGTGTCGCCATCATCAAATGCCATTATCTCAAGTATGAACTGGTCAGTTACCTCTCGATCTAACTGTCCTCTAAGCACTACAATACCCGAATTTTGATCGATTGAAAATACACCGTCTTCGTTAACGTTTGTGATTTTATATGTAACCTGACCATGTTTACCCACACCGTCAGAGTCTGTTGCTAACGCAGTGTAGATGTGCGTACCAAGTTCTGTTGTCTCCGACCAAGTCACAGCATCACTTTCTGTCGTAAAAACTGGCGGATAAGTATTAACTGGAGATACAGTAACAGTCATAACACATTTTGTAGATTGCATAGGTGTTCCTCTATCAGTAACAGAGAAAATTAATTCATACATTGGGTTCGTATTGTAATCTAATTGTTTGGCAATAACAACTTCATCGCCATTAAGTAGAAAATCATTATTCGGATCGCCATTATTTATCGCGATGTCATATTCAGCATTGGTGCCACTGTCAGCATCCTGTATTGTCAGAGTCTCAATCGTTTTGCCGATGACTTCATCTTCTGCTATGACTACAGCGTACGGTTGTGATAAACAAATGGGTGCATTGTCATTGGCATCATCCACGGTTATTACTATGTTTGTAATCGTCGAAAGCTGGTCACCAAGGGCAACGGTACTGTCAGTTGCTGTAACTTCTATTGTGTAAGAACCAACAGATTCATAATCAAGCTTGCCAATCAAATTCATAACACCTGTTGACTCGTCCAATGAGAAACGCATATCACCATTTCCACCTGTTATACTGTACTTTGCTTGACCATGAGGATGTGAATTGGTATCTAAATCTGTTGTAACCACCTGGAATAGTGAGGATCCCGGAGTCGTGCTTTCATCGACGTTGATGGAATACGGTGTTGACTGAAACACTGGGGGCGCTTCATTGACGGGATCCACCTTCACAATGACAGTGGTCTTTGCCGTGTTACCTGCTACTCCATTGCGGTCCATAGCTGTTATTTCTAATACAAATTCTTCTGTTATCTCATAGTCTATCGGACCTGATGTTGTTATATCTCCAGAAGAAGAATCGATTGCGAATTTCGAACCGAGGTTACCATCTGAGAATATAGGAGAGATATTTTTAAATCATACGCATCAACGCGAACTATTTATCATTAACATGGTTACAAAGAAACAAACATGCTAGAAAGACAGTATTACGTCTCGTTCATCAAGGTACATGCACTAGTGTTTAACTTACAAATACATAATTGAACACAGAGAGGCAAATAAGAAATTAACCATTGTTCATCTATAATAAGTACTCGTACATGTAGGGATATTCAAGTGTACACTTTAATGACGAATAAACTGGAGATAAAGTCTAAAAACCTTACCTGTTATCGACAAAGCAATCACATTATTATCATCAGTTCCAGAGTCTTGGTCAGTCACTGTTACCGTGGCAACACTCACCCCAACGGACACACCTTCCTGTATTGACGCACTGGTAAATACAAATTTAACATTTACTATCTAAATACTGACAAAGCAAATTTATTTTGTAACCTATAAATAATCGAAATAGCGAAACATATTCATTAAATAAAATCATTAAATATATCATTAAAATGAACCAACTGCATTGGGTTGTCGTCACCTGTATTTGCAAATTTCAAAGCTACTATTGGACGCCAGACAACATTAATATACTTACGTGTACAGTGAACTATCAAAGACAGGGGAGTTATCGTTAGCGTCTTGCACATTTACAGAAATGCTACCAGTAGCGGCATTGGAATCATCGGAGGCTATAATTGGTAGTGAATATGACGTCACGGATTCATAGTCTAGTGGTAAAACAAGTACAATTTCCCCAGTGTATTTATCCAGTTGAAACTCTGGACAGTTGCATGAGGCATCAAACTTGTATTCAACAACACCGTCTGGTGTATCTGGCGAATCTGTATCGTCTGCTGTAATTGTAGCCACCACTGTACCGGGTACGACATCTTCAGGCACATCCACAGCATAGGCATCTGCAGGAAAACAGTAGAGGAGAATCTAGAATTTTGAATGTCATTGTAAATTACTAAATTATAAATATGAACTTATGAGACTTTAGAACAGCGAGAATCCCCTCAACTAAACAAAATGTTCTTTTTGTAGATTTGATAAATTGATGCCGTGTGTGTGTGTGTGTGTGGGGGGGGGGGACCATTTATAATATGACAAACTACAATGATGACAATGATTTTCATTCTATACTTTGTCTACTTCTGCAATGGATGCTGCTATAAAGTACATGACCTATGGCAAGTGGTTAGGTAATAAAATATCAAAAAGTTGGGCTTACTTGAAGGAACAAAAGTCGGAGTATCTTCATTGACGGGTTGTACAAGTACGGTCCCTCTCACCATGGCTGTCTGGCTAGCACTGTCCGTGACAGTGATTTCCAATTCATATGATCTCGGAACCCCAGCAACATCGTAATCGAACGCTTGTTGTATATACACATCTTCATTTATATTCAACGCAAAGATAGACGTGTCCCCTTTGGTGATAACATAGTTCAGGCTCGAATCAGACTGATCTGCATCTGAACAAGCCAGTGAATATATAATAGGAGGCAGCACATTCTCATCAATAGTCAGACTAAATGTCGAGTTACTGCAAATCGGGACATTGTCATTGTCATCTAAAACATTTATTGTTAATGTTTCTGTGTCAGTGCCTCCATTACCATCTGTAGCAGTGATTTGCAAAGTATAGGCCCCCGTTGTTTCTCTATCCAGTGGTTTGATAATTCTAACAATACCGGTTGACAGTTCAATTTTGAAAACGCCAGCAACGTCACCATTTGTGATCGAGTATATCACTTCTCCGTCACTCGTTGTATCTGAATCTGGATCAACCGCTGAACATTTTTCAATACTGGTGCCGATGGAAGTGTCTTCATCTACGGTTACCGAGTAGGGACCTGTAAACACCGGTGGTCCATCGTCAACTGGGTCGACAGTAACAAAAATCGAAATATCAGTCGTTCTCGGAGGAACGCCTCCATCAGAGACACGCAATGACAGACTGTACTGTGTATTGATGCTTTCAAAATCAAGGGTGTCGGCTGAAAGAAAACATATCGATATTTCAATATCTCAGCTGCGCTCCAACTTTGCCAAATAAACAGTTTAGGAATGAAATGACATCTACTTCAGATTTTGGCATTCCATTAGAAGATAAATTGAAAATGATCTTACCTGTCAGAGAAATACCTTGCGCACTAACTTCGAATTCATGTGGTGGAGACTGACTCATTAAATCGAAGGAGAGTCCAGCTGTGCCAAGAATACCAGAATCGTCATCTGTGCATGCCAAGTCAATCATGCTGACTGCAACGTAGGGATCTTAAGGTATTTAAAACGGGTAATAAAAGTGTAAGATCATTGTGACAGTAATGTGTTTTCGAGTTAAAATAGACAACAATTACATAACACACACAGACACACACACAGACACACACACACATGTACTGGGTAACCTTATCAAACCTAATGTATTTCCATTCTCATTGTGGTCATGGTTGGAGCGCAAGCTACTCTGTCGGAGGAAATGTATTTCCATTTCCAAACCCATTTCAGTTGGTCGATAAACCAAAATTATGTAAAACTAATACAATCGTGTATTTTAATGCACATTAATGGACCGTATATTAAAGTTACTAGTTTTTAGTTCAGTTCAGTTCAGTTCAGTTCAGTTCAGTTCAGTTAATTTACTTTCCTCCACTATCTGAAGAACCATAGTGACAGGTGTAATGGGGAAACATAAGGACAAAACAGACATTCACAAAAAGACAACATAAGAAAAGAATGGTGACAAGCCGAAACATTCCTCACCAAACAAAATTTTGTGATTACAGCGAAGTTGATGTAGTGCAAATAGTAGCCCTCTAGAGATGGCCTAGTAATGGGACAGATTTACATGGTCATGTTCTTTCATTCATGCTTGATATATATCGACTGACAGTATTTAAGTTACAGAAATACACGACATACATACATACATACATACATACATACATACATACATACATACATGTATTTTCATTCACGTTTCGGACATATTCCGATTGTGAGCAACTGGGACTGTTGTCATTGATGTCATTTATATCAACCGTAATCGAGGCTGTTCCAGTCAATCCACCACCATCTTCTGCTTCTACTTCGATTGTGTAAGTTGTCTGTGATTCGTGGTCTAACACCTTGGCTAAGTAGACGTCACCAGTCATCTTGTCAACGTTAAACCAGCTAGAAGCACTTGAAGGTACAACTGTAGTATAACATTAGATCATGTCAATGATATACACTACAATCCATCTCGGAAGTTCTATGGTTGTTGAACTATTGAATGGGGTTTCCTTGCTTTTCTTCGACAATGTGTAAAGTCAAAATACCAACGAAAAAAATTTGACTAAAATCTGAAAAGTTCTCCTTTTGCATACATTGTTACAGTATTACTTGATATTTTAATAGAAGATGCAAGGGATGCCACCAAAAAGCCAAACCACTAGCAGCAGCAGCAGCAGCAGCAGCAGCAGCAGCAGCAGCACCACCACCACCACCACCACCACCACCACCACCACCACCACCACCACCACCAATACTACTACTAATAATAACAACAGCAAGAAACAAAGATGCACAAAATTACTAGATGTGAAATACCCCTGTTCGTCGTCAGATTTGAATCAGGTTGAACCGATTATTCCAAAAATCTGGCGATGCATTGCATCGTCAAATGACACAGTTCAGCTGTAGACCATTACAAATAAGCTTTGTAGTCCTACATACTATTTCACTTTTTTAATTTCAAAAGGACACTTTACCTGAATTTATTTTGTACTCCGTAATGCCATGACCTCCTTTATCCAAATCAGTTACGGATGTTGCCAAGGAACTGATGACGTCACCAATTGGTGTGTCTTCATCGATGCTCTCTGTCCATGTAGAAGGTGTGAACGTTGGCGTGTCCTCGTTCACCGCGTCAATATTAACGGTCAATGGCACATCAAGTTGATTGTCGCCATCGTCGATCTCAATGACCAGTGAATACACGACAGTACCAGATTCATAGTCAATGGCCGAGCCTGATAAAATGACATTTTACGAAATGAATAAAACATCACTATTATTGTGAGAAACACCTTATGCGAATATCAAAACATACTTGATGCATTCTGGCCTGTACCATGTATCCATAGTTCTTACATGTAATTAAAACTGCAAACTTGCGATTCTTGAAACAACGTATCTTTTCGGTAATTTTTTCCAGTTTTTGGTATTAAATATTTCTATGGCAATATATTTTAAGATTTATTACGTTTAGTGATCACATTTTACCTGTTGCTATGGTAACAAGTCCAGTGTTGTCAATTTCGAAATTGTTTGTAGGATCTCCTGATTTGATTCTGTATGTCAATCCGGCTGTATCCAAATCGTTGCAATTCAACTGAGCTACCTGTACGTACATACATCAATGGGAAAGAGTTTAAGAAGAAATTAGGGATAAGTACACACCTGAGTATGAGTTGACAAGGAAAAATTTACAACAATTATACTTTAAAAATTTACAGTATATCGTATAAACGTCGAAGAGTTTTACAAATCCAAAGGCTTATGAAAACACAGCTGTGATTATAGCGGGAGTACGGTGGCCCACAAGTGACAAGACAAAACACAAACTTTTGATACATACTTCATACTAGTACTGTATACAATAGGCTTAGATATACTTTTTGTTGTTTCTAAATTGAGTTTTGCACGTTGGCATTTAGTTTGTGTTGCTTTCAAATTACCTTTGTATTTCTACCAACTTATTTATGTTGTTTCCAAATTAAATTTTGCATATTCTGTTTCAGTTTGCGCTGTTTCAGATTAAATTTTGCGTGTGAACTAATATGTTTTCCTGTTGAAATAAAATGTTGTAAGGTTTTATGAAAACTTATGTTTTGTCTTGTCACTTTGATCATTGTTATATAAATAATATTCAGATTTGTAAGTTTTCCAATACACTCTTGCCGAGTGTAATATTATTGAAACTGGTAATGTTTAATCAGGTGGTGGGGAAAGATGTCTCATTGGCTCTGTTTGTTAGAGCTATTTGTCATGTCCTTCACTATGGTAACTTTAGTGTCTGTAAGTGTACATTTTTTTATTCATAAATTAGTTAAATTAAAACAAAACAATACAAAACAATACTTGAGGGCTACTATACAGGAAAAATAAAGCTACTACATGGACAAACAATAAAACAGCTAACATAGAATATAGAAGAGTTAAAGATAAACGCATAATTTTAATACAACTTACGATGATCCTACACTTTTAAAAACAATTAGTAATAAACTGAACAATAATATATGGAAACCCACTTACACTTGAGGAAGCAGCTAACGTTTCCCCGATTGATTCAGCGTAAGTCATGGGAACACATGTAGGTTTATTATCATTTTCGTCGTTCACTGTAATTGTGATGTCTTCTGTCGCTGTCTTTGATGGCGTTCCCCCATCTGTAGCTCTTATTGTCAGTGTTATGGATGAACCAGTTTCCTCAAAATGCACAGCTGATTTCAATTCAAGTAAACCAGTCGATGGGTCCAACCGAAAATTGTCATAAGTGTCCCCATCTATTTATGGAAACAAAAAGTGATGTATGACTTGATTTTTAAAAATACAGTTGTGTCTTAGGTATTTCAGTCTCCATTATGTTTATATCAGGTTCATTTATTGCCTGACAAGATGTTAGGTAATGATGCGTTAGCCACTGGAGATCGATGACAGGGTTAACGTATGGTATATAAAGGGTATATACATTGACATTGACAAGGATCGCCAAGATTACTTACATTCATTTTCGACCCCTCCCTACATCAACCTTTTCCGTCTTTTGGACAGTTATATAAAATAGGAATCTAGTAAATCAGGCCCATGTACCAACGTCTGTGCTGGATATTCATATGTTTTAGATTAATTTTATGTCATTGGTAAAATTTAACAAGCATCAGACAATACGGACACAGCACTGAAAGCAGATTCTTCTTACGATGTTGGTCGAAGGAAGTAAATAACGCATAATTGTTTTGTTGAAAATGTCTAAGGCACATAAGTAAGGCACATACCATGGCCAGATGTGTGATGCAAATACACAACAGTTCAGTCATGCTAATTGGACTCCCCCCGCATATAAAACTCTTTAGGGTATGTCTAGACTCGCTGATCACCTACTTTGAATGTTCATAGTAATGTCGCCATCAGATCCAATATCATCATCACTAAAGTTAATTATTGCAACTGAGGTACCAATTGCATCACTTTCTGATACCTGAAGACAAAAATATAAAATATTAAGGAGGTTTTTAATTGGTGTGACACGTCAGAGCAAACACTCCAAACGTGTGCTTCATTTTAACCATACTTGGACAACATGTATTGTTGATGCTATGATTGTGTTCTGACAGGAAGTTTTCGTAGTTTGGTTGTTCGATTTGAAAATTAAAATATCCATCTTCATAAAACGGCATCCATTAAAATTTAAAATGTGAGCAAAATAAGGTAACACACATTTCAATATTTTGCTTCTCTTATCAGCACTAACCTCAATGGTACTTGGCGTTGTACTTGCAAAGATAGGCGTATGATCATTTGATGACGTCACAGTCACCAAGACAGTCGTTACGCCACTCAGTTCAGGTGAGCCACCATCTTTGACCTGCACAATAAGAAGGTAGCTTGCCGGATCATTGCTATCTAAGTTGATTACACTGTTAATTTTGATGGTATTTGTAGCGTCATCCAACTTAAACTTGCCAAGGTTGTTTCCTGACAAAAACTGGTATGTGAAACTTGAAGAATCCATGTCCATAATTACGAATGTTTGCACGACAGTGTCAACCGAATCCCCCTCAGTTACAGTAACTTCATAGAGGTTCTCCTGAAATGTAGGACTGTCATCATTATAGTTGTCAATGTTTACTGTTAACGAGAATGTGGTACTGCTAGGGATTGGTGTTCCACCATCTTTCACTTGACATGTTAAGGTATATGACGTTGTTCCACTCTCGTAGTCAAATATTCCCATAGTGGTGATTTGGCCATTATCTGGATCCATATGGAACAAGTTACTTGATCCACCTAGTAGCGTGAACACGAACCATTACAATTTCAATAGATTGTTTGAACCATATGCATAAAGGGGAGGAGGTGCCAATCTAAAGGTGAGACATTTATAAATATCACAGAGTTATGTAGCTTCCATTCATAAAATCAGAATTCGCATTTCCTTAAAAAATAATTTCTTGAATAAATGGTTACAAGTTTAACCAGTAGATGTAACGGTTGGTGATGGGCTATGTTTCTATTTGGAAAATAGATGAAGTAATCAAGTGGTCATAATATTATACATTGAAATAGTGCATTTGAGAGTGTTTCAAGTCCATGCTACCATAAAAGACATTCTCAATTGATAGGAACAAAACACACACACACACACACACACACACACACACACGCGCGCGCGCGCACACACACACACACACACACACAAACAACTTCGAAAGTAATTCCATAACAAAGATCACGTCCTGAAAAAGTATAATTGACTTTCTTCACACTACTACAATTCTAACCTGTTACAGACGTTATGGAAAAAGTAATTTCTCCGTCTTTTCCGTCGTCACCGTCGCTTGCTAGGATACTAGCTGCCGGCACCAACTCAAACCCCAAATCAGTATTTTCAGGGATAGTGATAGCCGATGAAGGAAACGATGTAAACGTTGGAGCGAATTCATTGACTGGAGACACCTTTACAAAGAAATAGAAGTAAACGCTTTAGATTACAGAATGTAAAATATCTGAAAATGTTTCTTCACAGAAAGTTTTGTCAAATGTTATTACTCGTGAAATGCACTCGTAATCACCACTCTATGTTCATGTATGGTGACGTCTGGAGATACTTGTGTGATCCAGTTAGCGCGTACACAGCAAATTTTAGTATGTTATAGAAAAACCGGATACATAAGCCAATTTAACAAACTTGTATACAATTCTGACTGAGCACAATTTAGTCAACTAAGTAATTGATAGGTACAATTAATGCAAATATAAACAAAATGTCTTGAATTTTGATATTATTCGACGTTGACAATCACTGAACGGCATGATATTGTTGAACGTTATTCAAGATAAACATGGCGCAAGGTACTTGGTTTTCTGTCTTCTGTCTTTCGACACTGATTTCTAAAGTGATGATGTACATAAAGTACAACAAAATATCGCACAATTTTGTGAAAAAAAAAGTTTTTTTTTTTATTCCAATAGGTAAGTTACGTTATTTCAACTTACATGGATTATTACAGTGGCTGTCCCTTCCAAACCACCACCGTCAGTCGCTAAAATAATAAGGGTATAGGAGTCGGATGCTTCATAATCTAACGGGTCGTTGGTTGTCACCAGATGAACATCATTTCCTGGTAACTCAAATTTGCCGCCGTCCCCACTGTCTATTGTCAAGGACAAAGTGCCGAATGCTCCACTGTCTTGGTCAGACACCGTCAAAGAGACTACAGTGACACCTGAAGATACAGAAATGTATATCATCATCGCTGACATTTGTTATACAAAGAAATGTACTCCTATAGGAACTGCAGTCACGGCTACTTCTCTGGAAGGACTTACTATATACAGGAATGGCTACCCATCATGAGCCTGCGACCGTTAACCAATTCACTAGTTTGGGCGGAGATCCGATCCCCGGGGTGGATTTCAATTGCAGTAAAGATATTAGTGACGCCATCGTAAAACACAAATCTAAAATTTAATAACTTGTGTGCATGGTTTCTTCAACAACATTTTTTTCATTCAGTGGACGTCATCGTTAATTAAATCACAGTTTTAATTAATATATAATTTGTTATTCAATGAGACAAATCATTACATGTAAACACATACTTATATATTAATTTAATTGAGAAGTTTTAATCAAATGGTGTGGAACACCTAGTAATTCAAGTAATTTCATTCATAAAAACAAACTTTGGATGAAGGCACCGTTGCAAGCAAATGACGACTAATTCATCAAATGAGTTATGTATAATGACTTGGCATTACTAGTACCAGCTATTGAGTTTTAACCTTTGAGGGCGCCAATATTTCGTCTTTGAAAAGTATAACCACCCTGATCTAGAACTGTGCTGAGTGTTGGGGAATTGGAGGTTTGCGCTCTAGTTGTTCAGAGTATTGTGAAGTCCCCCTTCGACCTTATCTATTCGTTTAGTATAGCGAAATAGAGTCCATACTGTGATCGAACTCTTAACCCATGTTATTTGGGCATCATGATATAGTTCAAGGAGTCTGAAAACATAATTTAGTAAATTTGACCGATAATAATTAAATATTTATTGATAGGATCATGGATCTTGACAAACCTTGGACTGTATTCTCTGGAAGACTATCCACATATATAGACGGTGTGAATATAGGAGAGTTGTCGTTGACATCGTTAACGGTTATGGTTATTGCGGCCGATGCACTATATCCCGCCAAATCTTTGACAGAGAGTTGTAAAGAGTATGTACCAATTCCCGATGTACCGTCATCTTCTATGGCTTGAGTTGCTTTTATTTCACCACTCAAGACGTCACAAATAAAATGGTCAGCGTTTGTACCTATAATTATAGAAAACACACTTTTATCACAAGACTACTGTTGAGCTTGAAACGATTATAGTTTTAATGCAAGTGTAAATTAAGCTGAAATAAGATATAGTCAAAGTAATATATTTTATTCAGTTTAGCCTAAAAAATATTTCATCTCATTTTGATTTTATTACCTAAACGTTCAACATTTAAAACATCTTAAAAGATCTATATCGGAAGTTTTAATACTAGTGAACATAATAACAAATTTGTGTTTTTATCCTCCGAGTCAGCTAAAATAAAAATGTTGAACCTTTCAACACAGCTCATGGGCAACTTTATTTTGTGGTATTTGTTATAACAGCAATTAGCGACAATCAACACAGTGGAGATGTTTACCTGTGAGGTAGTAAAATAATGTATCATCAATGTCATTATCAGTTACATCACCAATAGGATCCAGCGTAGTCCAGGTAATCGATGTACCGGGGTTGCTTCCATCATCTATTGATGCAGCGTACGTTGCTAGGCCGAATGACGGCGGTTCGTCGATAACATTCCGAAGGTTTATTCGTAACGTCTCCGTGCTGCTGGAGGTAGTTCCATCACTAATGCTAGAGCAGAAAATGCAAAATGAAGATCTGGAGTTAGTACATTATAAGTATTGTCATTCGCAATTTCGTTTGGGGGTTCAACCATTGAGTATGTTTTAGGTAACACGAATTCACTGAAAAACTATGAAAATCATCTAAAACATCGACTTACTGTGAATAGGACAAAGCGTACTAGTTACACACACGTGATTACACATGGTACACTGTACGACTAAATCGACGAGTTAGCATTGCTCGTAAGTGAAACAACCTAGTGGAGTGAATCGTGTTATATCTACTAAAGCTATCGTCAGACTCTACATTAACTGTAAACGTCTCAAAAATCTGCACTGACTTATCCTTAAATGGACATACTTTAAATCTAGCATAAATGCCAAAGTATCAACACTGTATTTAAAGATGGACATAGACACGAGTGTATATGTCTGCGAATCCACAATTATTAATGTTATTTTAAAATTACACTTTCCGACACTGTGTTGAAAGCACTTTACAATTAATACGCCTGGCATGGACCTCTAATGGCACAACGGTCTTTATAGTTCTTCAGCTCTTTGGGGAGCATACAGGCCAAACGATGTACATTGTATCTATCCACCGACTCACCTTAAATCGAGTGTAAATGTCTGGCTGCCACCATCATAATCTAAACCGGTAGGAGTGAATATATCATTGTCAACCACCGTAAACACTGGAGTGGTAGGGTTCCTAGATATAACACTGACCGTTATGTCGTCACCTTCCTCATCATAATGTAGAACTCTAAATATAGATACTGCAGCTCCGATGGATTCCGATAGTGTCAATTCGATAGGCATATTAGTCAATATGGGGGCTTCATTTATTTCATTTATGTTGACGTCAATAGTGTAAACACCGTCGAGACCTGGGTCTTGCATGCAGTCGACATATATGGTTTGGATAGGACCATGCACCTCGTAGTTGGGTGTTGTGGCACCAATAACGATCTGAAGGGAATGTAAATATAAAGTATATTTGTATGAAAGCCACCACTCTGCTGTTTACGTGCATTCGCATATAACATTTAAAACAAGCGACCTATCGGTCAGAATAGCTCCGCTGTTTTTTTTTAAATTTAATTTTTTATTTTGGTGACATGTAGAAGTAGTTCAGGTCTTCAGCTCTTCACTATGCAGTTTTGTTTTAGCGATGCAATAAAGTGGTTAGTGGTTTCATATGATGTCTCACTATAAAACACATTTTACACAGAAGTTGGTAATGTATTGTACTTTTATACCATAGTCACCATTTTATAACAAAAATCTACTGTTGTGAAAAATTGCACAAAATCTCAGAAAAAAATGACTGGGAAATGCACACAAGAAAAAGTAAAAAAGAGGATTTTGAGGTTGGCTATAAATAATTCCAGTGTCTTACAGCTGTAACCCTGGAAAATTTTAATGATGAATGAAATAAACTAGGGATCTAAAATAATTTTGAGGCAATTTGAATTTCAATTTTCTAACAAATTTACAAAGTCAACAACATTCAACTTGTACTAGTTGTGGTAGATATATATAGGGAAGAAATGTATTAATCGCCATCTTAGTTTCCGTACGGCGACAATCTCAAGTACCCGGAAGAGAGTCATTCTCAGCCATACGTTACAGTGGTAACACTCGTTCATGTTCGGTTACCTTTCACAAAGAAAACACAACGAAATGGTTGAAATGATCTTTTTTTTATTTCTTTTCATCACAACAACAAAATCTGCGTGATCAAAAGTGTTGTAAACTAAACCAGAAAGAATTATCGGACTGGCTAAACTTCCCGATGAACTGGAAGATCCTACTAGTACTACTTCCAAGTAAGCCTCGATAGTACTATAGTACGTGAGAAAATCGTCTCAAACTAGCGATACAACTTTCAAAATATAACTTGACATGTCTTCATTTGTTTGAGTTATATAATTCATCAAGACGGGTTTTCACTCGAAAACAACAATTCTGTGAATTATGACACTCTGAACGCAGCGATTTCTCTGACGATGTTACCACTGTAACGTATGGCTGACAACGACTTGCTTCCGGGTTAGTCCCTCGTGCATATACGGGTGGATTGTCGGCGATTAATACATACATGTACATCGTCTGATATTTTATTTCACAGTGTTTCTTGTGACCGGCGCCTGTCAGCAGACTCTGCCATTTTTTTCATCATTCCATTGTATTTAAACCTTGTACTTGACATTTCGCAATATTTATAATTCTCAACAAAATACCTCAACATGCCTCACTTCGCTCGTACTCAAAGCAGCCCCGCGCGTAGTCCTGCTTGCATACGGAGGAATTCGGGACTCGATTCTGACAATTGTCCCTCCCCCTCCGGTGTTTAGAGTCAAGTCAGTAATATAGACTCGTGCACCCGAGGACTACCCCGCGCGGTATGATCACTGACACTGATGACATGATGAGAGAGAACCTTTTCGGATTTACATGTAAAACGGGGAAAGATACGCAAAACATAATGCAAAGTCTGAAGCCAAATTAAAGTTGTAATTATTTTAATTATTTTTACTTGCCAAATATTTGCATTTTGGAAAGGCAAGACACGTTCATGTCGTTTAACTTTACATGTGAACTGTCGGCCATATTTAAACTTCAACCGCATGCCTGGCATGCCCTTCCTTACGCAAGTTGTCTGAATTCTGGTTCACTGTCATTCCAAATTGCACGACAATATAGAATTAACCACAAGTTACATGTTATCTGAAAACATCACACTTTTATAGTGGGTCTGAAGTGTGATTTTAGTGAGTACCAAGAACGTCCTGTGTTGATACTCAAGATACTTGCTGTGGAAAATCGCTCGGTCGAATGAGGTCACCTTCAGCTTCTGGTCGAATCAGGATAGAGTATGCAAATGAGGATGTTGCGGACTGGCTGATTATGTAGAAGGGTGCAGAATTGGAATTGAAGTTTACAACCCTGTTTCGAACAAACGCTTGTCATTTGGGCGCCCAATGCGTAGAATTATGACAATAGCACATATTACATTGCTTGTTTGACGTCAATAGTGTCTTTTGAAAAGTGGCAGTTTACTTAAAGTCTCGTCGACTGATTTCCAATATGGCGTCGGTCATTATACTCATTAACATATTCATTTTTTTTTCAAATTACAAAAAAAAAAATCATAAAAAATAAAAATGAGGATGTGCTGACTTGAAATTAACAAATCTGAGTAAGCTACCCCCTGCGCATCAACACGCCAGATATCAAAGCAATCTAATAAGAGGTTTTCAAGGAGTTGATGAAAATGACATTTTATGAAAAAAAATCATTAAAAATTGAAAATGGCACAGATCAACTTGGCATGAACAAATCTGAATAGCCTCCCCCCAGGGAACATGCACACCAAATATCGAAGAATTCCGACTGTCACTTTCGGAATAGATAGTAAAAATATAAAAGTTTGACGGCCACCTATGATTCACTCTACTCTCTATACCTCAATACCCACCTATACCTAAAGCTACGCTTTCAGCTTTCGCTGACAGCGGAGCTAAAAACATAAAACTCATATACACACTGAATAGAAAATACATGTTCTCATTTGAATTTCATAAACAGATTGTACTCTAAGAAAGTCAAAGACATTAAGTCAAAGACTTGAACGGCCTTTCTTCTTTCGTTTGCCTATGTTTTAATTGAACGCTTTCCTTCCTTGTTTGTTTGCTTGCTTCCTTCCCTGAAGTACATGTAACTTGTGTGCGCACAATTTCAAATATTAAATCTAATTATGAGCTATGCTACTAGCGACAATTACTAATATCACAATTCGCAGCATCTCATGAAGTGCAACTACTGTTACTACCATTGTAACTGTTACCTAAGATGAATCGTATACTAGTATGTTTGGAAAAACAAGTTTACTAATCATTATTCAACAATACATTTCAATCACAATTTCCTAATAGCAAACCACTATACTTACTGATCCATCAGATGGTGTGATTATAAAAAGATCGTCAGGCCCTGGATCAACGTGATTTATACTGTATTTTGGGTTAGCTGGGGTTTCTGGAAAAAAGCCTGTCACGTCCACAGCATCGATCACAGGCGTGTTCTGGATTGAATTTTCGTCAATGTCATATAATGTATTTGCCCATGTTATTTCACAAACTGTCACGAAAATAGAAGAAAACAACATTTTAAAGAATTATTATAATAATATAATCATTCATAGTAAAATTTATAAACATATTCAAAAAGTGTTATCAATGAAGAGGTGTAGATGTTCTCAAATTATTTAATGACATTTTAAAGACCAAGCATACCCCTACACCAAACACAAGAAAATTAAGTAACAAACCTCTTTTTCAAAATGTTATAATCGTCTTTATAACGTCTTTCAAGTGCTATGACTTGTACGTCTATATCGGTTATTTGAATTATAATATTTGGTTACTTATTTTAACGCATAGTATTCTTACAAACAAATTCTTTAGTCTTACCTTCGTCCACATTCTCAATTTGAATTGTTATAGTATTAGAGTTGTCTCGTGTGCTGGCCTGATGACATGACATTGTAACAGTTTGGATAGCGTCATCGGTCTCAAAATCAGGGGGCGCTGAACCTACAATGAGCTGAAATTGTAAAAGGGAAAGTTTTGACACTTTACGGGAAGAAATTGTAAATTGCATTCCCACTTAAATTTTTGCACACTTTCTTTTGCACATAATAATGGTAGTGCATCATAATCTTCAATGACATTTTTATTGGACATACGTGTATTTGTGCTAATGACTCAAACTAAATAATTTCACATCCAAAATTTCAATAATGTAATCAGTTCTCTAATTATAAAATAATAACACATGATTGTATACTCACAAGCCAATGCAGATCTTAAACAGTGAAATTGAATGTTCATTTCTGTAGATATTGTTAATGTAGCCCACAGAATATCATTTTAACCAATAAATGTAAGACTGTTGGCTAGAGAACTGAGCGAGGCGTGAATTGATTGTGATGGAGGTTGGATGACTCAGCATATAATTAAGAATTCTAAACTTTCCAGTTATATAAAAAATATCTTAGCCAGTCTGAAGCATGTATCTGGAGTTTCCTTTTGCACCTGTGATGCTATTTAATACTCTACCTAATACTTATCAAATCTACGTTAAAAAAATCTTGTTTTTTGCCCATGGGCTGACTCTACATACTCACCATGCCTGTGATTGGATCAACATCGAACAGGGTATTTGCACCTGGGCTCACACTGATTGTAAAAGCTGCAGGCGAGGCTTTGTTTTCCGGGAAGTCTGCTTGAACCTCAGATGAATCGATAATTATTTCGCCAGAGATGGTGTTTTCGGCGACTGAGTACTGGCTGCTAATCCAAGATATGCTGCATACTAAATTTTAGTTGAAAGACATAGAAAAAGAAAGAGCAATGGAATCGTATATTGGATTACAGTAAAAAAGACATCGACATTATATATGTATATATATATATTCATGAACCAGTTTCAAATCACACAATATTAACTCCTACAAGTGCTGACAGGTGCGGAAACCTTTACACAAACGGAATACACGAAGGTTAAGGCCAAATTCGGGATAGGCACATAAGCAATGTACAGTTACTAGAAGTTACCCATTTTAAGTATGGAATGATAAATAATGCAACTTACATTCAGATTGGTCTGTAATGGTTACTGTTACAGTAAGTGCTGCGTCAATGCCTGAACTTTGCTTACATTGGATTTCAACCGACTGACTTGTTGTGTGTTGTTCGAAGTCAGGAATGGTACTACCGACTTTGAGCTTTTAAAAGATAAAATTATAATATAGCTTCAACTATTAATAAAGTTCAATAACCTATTTTGGAACACTTACAAAGGAGTCCACGTAGGCTAACAAGCTTAAAATAGCAATTCACACACACACACACACACACACACACACACACACACACAGACGTAGACACACAGACACGTATACATGCATGTACTCACGCAACCACCCCCCCCAAAAAAAAACCCCCAAAAAACCCCAAACAAACCCCCCAAAAAACCCCCAAAACACACACACACACACACACACACACATCCAACCGCACTAAACATTCATCCGGCCATCAACATTTACAGTGATTCGTGAATTTTATGTGCATGTACATGTCTCTCACATGCGCACAACAACAACAACAACAACAACAACAACAACAACAACAACAACAACAACAACAGCAACAACGACGACGACGACGACGAAAACACCACCACCACCACCAACAACAACAACGACGACGACGACGACGACATCACCACCACCACCACCACCACCACCACCACCAACAACAACAACAACAACAACAACAACAACTACTACTACTACTACTACTACTACAACTTACAACACCAGAGGTTCCGTCTATAACAAATAGTTCTGGAGGTCCTGGTAATACGCTGACAATTTCAAATTTAGGAGTTGCTTCCCCCTCTGGGAATGATTCAGTGACGTCAGCTAGTGGATAGATGTCAGTATTTGAGGCAGTGTTCTCAACCAGGGAGTATGGAGTGTTAGCCAGGCTCAAGGTGCATGCTGGAGGAAAGGAATATACGACAATTTATGGTATGTTTTTGTTGCCATGTTGTAGTATCTTTTAAGACATTAATGGAGATATTAAGAAACGTTAAACACTTCACGTCTGTTCCTTCTTAGCAGAGTTGACCCATAAAAATAATATCTTTTTTGCACACTTACGTTCATCTTGGTTTATTATTTCTACAACCACATCTTGTTGGGTTTGACCATTGCCTGATAATTGAAAACACTGCACTGTAATGGTTTGACTCAACACGTCATTCTCATAGTCAGGTACTTGGCTGCCGACTGAAATCTGAAATGATAATTACAAAAAGATGATGAAGGAATGGAAATGTATTGCTGTATCAGGTACAATACCTTGTAAAACGTTAATACAAACGTAACTGTTGTGCTAGCATCTGATGCAATTAGACTTGTTCGTCGTGTGTTAGGAGAAACAGTCAGTGTCATGCATAGACATCTATATGTATTGCACATAGCTTACTCCAGGATTGTTTTCAAATAACATAAAACACAGTAGAATGGATGTATATCACACGGTACACTATCGCTCATTTGTCTTGTTTACTACGTCAAATATACAACGAGTCTAGGGTACTTTAAGTTGCTTAAGTTGGAATCAAACCTACCCTTCCTGTACTACTATCTATGGAAAAAAGATTTGCAGGACCAGGATCGACGTTGGTGATACTATATGCAATGACACTTTTGCCCTCAGGAAAGGTTGCCGTGAAGTCTGTTGTGCTTATAATCACCGTTGAAGTTGGAGAGTTTTCCGTTATCTGGAAAGGTGTGCCTGACCATGCAATGGTGCATGCTGGGACGAAATGATATGGGTAAAGTATGAAGATACATATGTTAAAGAAAGAGTTCGGTAGAGAGTAAATGATGACGGCTAAAACGTACAGAATCTTTGGTGTTTCAATCGTGAGAATTGCAAAGGAAACGTTGCTAGTAGAAAAACTAGAAAGACTTGCATTGCTTTCTGTGCCAATAAACCATCGACAGCAGACATGATCACTGTGAGTTCAGAGAGAGTTTACGAATTATGAAGGATGGCTTGGAGTTGTCATTCTATAGCTAAACAGACTGTGCACACTTACGCTCAATGACATCATCGATAACAATATCAATGGAAGAAACAACATCATTTCCACTGGTTTGATGACAAGTTACATCTACGGAAATGGCAGCACCTCCATCTGTTTCATAATCAAGATTGGAATCAATGTAGATCTGAAATGAAACGTATTGTTACCGTTAACGTCTAATCTGACTGGTTTCATTTCAGCTTTCATTGACTATTCTGAATTGAGGACTATTCATTTTAGCCTTTTCGTTCACAACAAAAGTATGTTTTTGTTTTAGTTCTTCAAATGTCGATGAAATTGTATTGATACTTTTAAAGGAAAGTCGTATCTGTAAAATGAATAATTCCAACAATGTATGTAGTTATAGCTTCAATCTGTATACATTCAATGGTGTAATCTATGCATTGTGGAAGTGCAGGTACATACCACTCCAGTTGAAGAATCAATTGCAAACAGTGTTGTGACTGAAGTGATTTCATAAGCTGCACTGGATGCTGTTTCCGGAAATGAGGCTGTGAAATCGGTTGCTTCTACGATGTTGGTAGATACAGCAGTATTCTCGCTAATGTGGAAAGGGCTGCCGGTATATGTTACAGAACAATCTGGTGAATTTGCGAAATAGATATAGGGAGAATGAGTGATTGATTTTGGAAAACACACTCCACAGGAATGGTAAAGTCAAATACACTGTGACGTGGAAAGAGGAATACATCAAACAATTGCATAAACGCTACTATGCAACTAGGTTTGAAATCACCACATAATCTGATAAGTACTATACACAATGTGAGGACTCCTTATACATCTAAAAAAAGGATATAATGTTAGTATTAAGATTGTTTGACTGTAATAGCCTGGCGACGAATACGTTCTCCATTTATATAGTTTTGACCAGTAGTGACGTAGAAAATATGAAGTATCCTTTGATATCGTCAACATGTTTAGAATATGAATAACTGTTCCTGATATGATATTTGTCAAAAACGGAAAATCGTACAAAAGTGACTTTTACATTTGAATGGTATTACAGTGCTCAGAAATGCTCAGAAGGAGGCTTATCAGGAAATTTGTAAAAGACAGATAAGAATTGCCATCCACTTACATTCAGCTTGGTCTGTGATGGTGACTGCGACAGGAAGTGTAGCGTCAATGCCTGAGTTTTGTTTACATTGAATTTCCACAGACTGACTTGCTGTGTGAAGTTCGAAGTCAGGAAGAGTACTACCAACTTTGAGCTATAAACAATAATCATTAAATGTTAAGAGTGACACTTCAACGAAGACGTAAGAAATCAGACATTGAACCTTTTGTAACCAATAAATCGATTCACAAATCCTTATTCATTAACCAACAACTTGAATGTTTGTTGTTTTGTTGTTGGTATAACTTTTGAAAGGAAACCCTCCATTTGACCTAGTTGAAGCATAGGCAAAGAGCTCTGTCGTCACATTTATGATGATAAGTTCATATTCAAGACAATTAGAAAACATAAAAGACAAACTAGGTAGCAAACATTCAAGGTCGACTGCATATAAAGGGAAACTGAATATAATCAGCTTCTTTCTATCATTCCCCTAATAGTCCAAAAAGCAAGTTATAACTTACCACGCCAGAGGTTCCATCAATATCAAATAATTGTGAAGGTCCTGGTAAGACACTGGCAATCACAAATTTAGGAGTTGCTTCCCCCTCTGGGAATGATTCAGTGACGTCAGCTAGTGGGTAGATGTCAGTATTTGAGGCAGTGTTTTCAACCACGGAGTATGGAGTGTTAGCCAGGCTCAAGGTACATGCTGGAGGAAAGGAATATACGACAATAATCATAGTTGTTTGTTTATTACATACTGTTATATTGTTGAAGACATTAATGGAGATATTAAGAAACGTAAAACACTGTACGTTTGTATCTGTTATAGTGGAATTGAGATATAAGAAATAATATCCTTTAGGCACACTTACGTTCATCTTGGTTTATTATTTCTACAACCACATCTTGTTGGGTTTGACCATTGCCTGATAATTGGAAACACTGCACTGTAATGGTTTGACTCAACACGTCATTCTCATAGTCAGGTACTTGGCTGCCGACTGAAATCTGAAATCATAATTACAAAAGATGATGAAGGAATGGAAATGTATTGCTGTATCAGGTACAATACCTTGTAAAACGTTAATACAAACGTAACTGTTGTGCTAGCACCTGATGGAATTAGACTTGTTCGTCGTGTGCTAGGAGAAACAGTCAGTGTCATGCATAGACATATATATGTATTGCACATAGCTTACTCCAGGATTGTTTTCAAATAACATAAAACACAGTAGAATGGATGTAAATCACACGGTACACTATCGCTCATTTGTCTTGTTTACTACGTCAAATATACAACGAGTCTAGGGTACTTTAAGTTGCTTAAGTTGGAATCAAACCTACCCTTCCTGTACTACTATCTATGGAAAAAAGATTTGCAGGACCAGGATCGACGTTGGTGATACTATATGCTATGACACTTTTGCCCTCAGGGAAGGTTGCCGTGAAGTCTGTTGTGCTTATAATCACCGTTGAAGTTGGAGAGTTTTCCGTTATCTGGAAAGGTGTGCCTGACCATGCAATGGTGCATGCTGGGACGAAATGATATGGGTAAAGTATCGCGATACATATGTTGAAGAAAGAGTTCGGTAGAGACTAAATGATGACGGCTAAAACGTACAGAATCTTTGGTGTTTCAATCGTGAGAATTGCAAAGGAAACGTTGCTAGTAGAAAGACTAGAAAGACTTGCATTGCTTTCTGTGCCAATAAACCATCGACAGCAGACATGATCACTGTGAGTTCAGAGAGAGTTTACGAATTATGAAGGATGGCTTGGAGTTGTCATTCTATAGCTAAACAGACTGTGCACACTTACGCTCAATGACATCATCGATAACAATATCAATGGAAGAAACAACATCATTTCCACTGGTTTGATGACAAGTTACATCTACGGAAATGGCAGCACCTCCATCTGTTTCATAATCAAGATTGGAATGAATGTAGATCTGAAATGAAACGTATTGTTACCGTTAACGTCTAATCTGTCTGGTTTCATTTCAGCTTTCATTGACTATTCTGAATTGAGGACTATTCATTTTAGCCTTTTCGTTCACAACAAAAGTATGTTTTTGTTTCAGTTTTTCAAATGTCGATGAAATTGTATTTATACTTTTAAAGGAAAGTCGTATCTGTAAAATGAATAATTCCAACAATGTATGTAGTGATAGCTTCAAACTGTATACATTCAATGGTGTAATCTATGCATTGTGGAAGTGCAGGTACATACCACTCCAGTAGAAGAATCAATTGCAAACAGTGTTGTGACTGAAGTGATTTCATAAGCTGCACTGGATGCTGTTTCCGGAAATGAGGCTGTGAAATCGGTTGCTTCTACGATGTTGGTAGATACAGCAGTATTCTCGCTAATGTGGAAAGGGCTGCCGGTATATGTTACAGAACAATCTGGTGAATTTGCGAAATAGATATAGGGAGAATGAGTGATTGATTTTGGAAAACACACTCCACAGGAACGGTAAAGTCAAATACACTGTGACGTGGAAAGAGGAATACATCAAACAATTGCATAAACGCTACTATGCAACTAGGTTTGAAATCACCACATAATCTGATAAGTACTATACACAATGTGAGGACTCCTTATACATCTAAAAAAGGATATAATGTTAGTATTAAGATTGTTTGACTGTAATAGCCTGGCGACGAATACGTTCTTCATTTATATAGTTTTGACAAGTTGTGACGTAGAAAATATGAAGTATCCTTTGATATCGTCAACATGTTTAGAATATGAATAACTGTTCCTGATATGATATTTGTCAAAAACGGAAAATCGTACAAAAGTGATTTTTACATTTGAATGGTATTACAGTGCTCAGAAATGCTCAGAAGGAGGCTTATCAGGAAATTTGTAAAAGACAGATAAGAATTGCTATCCACTTACATTCAGCTTGGTCTGTGATGGTGACTGCGAATGTAAGTGCAGCGTCAATGCCTGAATTTTGTTTACATTGAATTTCCACAGACTGACTTGCTGTGTGTAGTTCGAAGTCAGGAAGAGTACTACCAACTTTGAGCTGTAAACAATAATCATTAAATGTTAAGAGTGACACTTCAACAAAGACGTAAGAAATCAGACATTGAACGTTTTCTAACCAATAAATCGATTCACAAATACTTACTAATTAACCAACAACTTGAATGTTTGTTGTTGGTATAATTTTTGAAAGGAAACCCTCCAATTGACCTAGTTGAAGCATAGGCAAAGAGCTCTGTCGTCACATTTATGATGATAAGTTCATATTCAAGACAATTAGAAAACATAAAAGACAAACTAGGTAGCAAACATTCAAGGTCGACTGCATATAAAGGGAAACTGAATATAATCAGCTTCTTTCTATCATTCCCCTAATAGTCCAAAAAAGCAAGTTATAACTTACCACGCCAGAGGTTCCATCAATATCAAATAATTGTGAAGGTCCTGGTAAGACACTGACAATCACAAATTTAGGAGTTGCTTCCCCCTCTGGGAATGATTCAGTGACGTCAGCTAGTGGGTAGATGTCAGTATTTGAGGCAGTGTTTTCAACCACGGAGTAGGGAGTGTTAGCCAGGCTCAAGGTACATGCTGGAGGAAAGGAATATACGACAATAATCATAGTTGTTTGTTTACATACTGTTATATTGTTGAAGACATTAATGGAGATATTAAGAAACGTAAAACACTGTACGTTTGTATCTGTTATAGTGGAATTGAGATATAAGAAATAATATCCTTTAGGCGCACTTACGTTCATCTTGGTTTACTATTTCTACAACCACATCTTGTTGGATTTGACCATTGCCTGATAATTGGAAACACTGCACTGTAATGGTTTGACTCAACACGTCATTCTCATAGTCAGGTACTTGGCTGCCGACTGAAATCTGAAATGATAATTACAAAAAGATGATGAAGGAATGGAAATGTATTGCTGTATCAGGTACAATACCTTGTAAAACGTTAATACAAACGTAACTGTTGTGCTAGCACCTGATGGAATTAGACCTGTTCGTCGTGTGTTAGGAGAAACAGTCAGTGTCATGCATAGACATCTATATGTATTGCACATAGCTTACTCCAGGATTGTTTTCAAATAACATAAAACACAGTAGAATGGATGTAAATCACCCGGTACACTATCGCTCATTTGTCTTGCTTACTACGTCAAATATACAACGAATCTAGGGTACTTTAAGTTGCTTAAGTTGGAATCAAACCTACCCTTCCTGTACTACTATCTATGGAAAAAAGATTTGCAGGACCAGGACCGACGTTGGTGATACTATATGCAATGACACTTTTGCCCTCAGGGAAGGTTGCCGTGAAGTCTGTCGTGCTTATAATCACCGTTGAAGTTGGAGAGTTTTCCGTTATCTGGAAAGGTGTGCCTGACCATGCAATGGTGCATGCTGAGACGAAATGATATGGGTAAAGTATCATGATACATATGTTAAAGAAAGAGTTCGGTAGAGACTAAATGATGACGGCTAAAACGTACAGAATCTTTGGTGTTTCAATCGTGAGTATTGCAAAGGAAACGTTGCTAGTAGAAAGACTAGAAAGACTTTCTGTACCAATAAACCATCGACAGCAGACATGATCACTGTGAGTTCAGAGAGAGTTTGCGAATTATGAAGGATGGCTTGGAGTTGTCATTCTATAGCTAAACAGACTGTGCACACTTACGCTCAATGACGTCATCGATAACAATATCAATGGAAGAAACAACATCATTTCCACTGGTTTGATGACAAGTTACATCTACGGAAATGGCAGCACCTCCATCTGTTTCATAATCAAGATTGGAATGAATGTAGATCTGAAATGAAACGTATTGTTACCGTTAACGTCTAATCTGACTGGTTTCATTTCAGCTTTCATTGACTATTCTGAATTGAGGACTATTCATTTTAGCCTTTTCGTTCACAATAAAAGTATGTTTTTGTTTTAGTTCTTCAAATGTCGATGAAATTGTATTTATACTTTTAAAGCAAAGTCGTATCTGTTAAAGGAATAATTCCAACAATGTATGTAGTTATAGCTTTAAACCATATACATTCAATGGTATAATCTGCGCATTGTGGAAGTGCAGGTACATACCACTCCAGTTGAAGAATCAATTGCAAACAGTGTTGTGACTGAAGTGATTTCATAAGCTGCACTGGATGCTGTTTCCGGAAATGAGGCTGTGAAATCGGTTGCTTCTACGATGTTGGTAGATACAGCAGTATTCTCGCTAATGTGGAAAGGACTGCCGGTATATGCTACAGAACAATCTGGTGAATTTGCGAAATAGATATAGGGAGAATGAGTAATTGATTTTGGAAAACACACTCCATATAAACGGTAAAGTAAAATACACTGTGACGTGGAAGGGAGGGATACATCAAACAATTGGATATACGCTACTATGTAACTAGCTTTAGATTGACCACACAATCTGATAAGTACTATACAAAATGTGAGGACGCCCTCTACATCTAACAAACAAGTTTATAATGTTAGTATTAAGATTGTTTGACTGGAATAGCCTGGCGACGAATACATACTTCATTTATATAGTTTTGTCCAGTTGTCATGCAGAAACTGTGAAATATCCTTTGATATCGTTAACATGTTTCCAATATGAATAACTGTTCCTGATGTGAAATTTGTCAAAAATGGAAAGTCGCACAAAAGTGACTTTTTACATTTGAATGGCATTAGAATGCTCAAAAATGGTGGTGTTTGAAGCTTAGAAATATATATAATTCCTCAAAGAGACCAGAAATAGCATTTACGAAAGAAATCAAATTGACTTATTAACTTATAGGAAACGTTTTCCATGTTTTGAAAGAAGTCTTTATGTTTTCTACATGATCATTCAGGCATGATACACGCCAAGTGCCACGAGTTGAAGGAGGCTTATCAGAACATTTCTAAAGACAGATAAGAATTGCCTTCTACTTACATTCAGCTTGGTCTGTGATGGTGACTGCGACAGGAAGTGTAGCGTCAATGCCTGAATTTTGCTTACATTGAATTTCCACAGACTGACTTGCTGTGTGAAGTTCGAAGTCAGGAAGAGTACTACCAACTTTGAGCTATAAATAATAATCATTAAATGTTAAGAGTGACACTTCAACGAAGACGTAAGAAAGCAGACATTGAGCCTTTTTTAACCAATAAATCGATTCACAAATCCTTATTCATTAAACAACAATTTGAATGTTTGTTGTTGGTATAGCTTTTGAAAGGAAACCCCCCAATTGACCTAGTTGAAGCATAGGCAAAGAGCTCTGTGGTCACATTTATGACGATAAGTTCATATTCAAGAGATTTAGAAAACATAAAAGACAAACTAGGTAGCAAACATTCAAGGTCGACTGCATATAAAGGAAACTGAATATAATTGGCTTGTTTCTATTATTTCCCTAGTAGTCCAAAAAAGCGAGTTATAGCTTACCACGCCAGAGGTTCCATCAATATCAAATAATTGTGAAGGTCCTGGTAAGACACTGACAATCACAAATTTAGGAGTTGCTTCCCCCTCTGGGAATGATTCAGTGACGTCAGCTAGTGGATAGATGTCAGTATTTGAGGCAGTGTTCTCAACCACGGAGTAGGGAGTGTTAGCCAGGCTCAAGGTACATGCTGGAGGAAAGGAATATACGACAATAATCATAGTTGTTTGTTTACATACTGCAATATTGTTGAAGACATTAATGGGGATATAAAGAAACGTAAAACACTGTACTTTTGTTTCTGTTTTAATGGAATTGACCCATGAGAAATAATATCTTTTAGGCGCACTTACGTTCATCTTGGTTTACTATTTCTACAACCACATCTTGTTGGATTTGACCATTGCCTGATAATTGGAAACACTGCACTGTAATGGTTTGACTCAACACGTCATTCTCATAGTCAGGTACTTGGCTGCCGACTGAAATCTGAAATCATAATTACAAAAGATGATGAAGGAATGGAAATGTATTGCTGTATCAGGTACAATACCTTGTAAAACGTTAATACAAACGTAACTGTTGTGCTAGCATCTGATGGAATTAGACTTGTTCGTCGTGTGTTAGGAGAAACAGTCAGTGTCATGCATAGACATCTATATGTATTGCACATAGCTTACTCCAGGATTGTTTTCAAATAACATAAAACACAGTAGAATGGATGTAAATCACACGGTACACTATCGCTCATTTGTCTTGTTTACTACGTCAACTTTACAACTAATCTAGCTTACTTTAAGTTGCTTACGTTGGAATCAAACCTACCTTTCCTGTACTACTATCTATGGAAAAAAGATTTGCAGGACCAGGACCGACGTTGGTGATACTATATGCAATGATACTTTTGTCTTCAGGAAAGATTGCCGTGAAGTCTGTTGTGCTTATAATCACCGTTGAAGTTGGAGAGTTTTCCGTTATCTGGAAAGGTGTGCCTGACCATGCAATGGTGCATGCTGAGATACAATTATAAGTGTGAAGTATGAATACATATTAGACAACTTGTTTAAGTTATCATTTCAGTAAGATCCAGTAGTATATTGAGTTTTAGATACTGAAATACAGGAAAAGCCACTGGAAATAAATTAGATGAAAGAGATTTATAGCTGAAACAAGACATTGATGAAGATTGAGAATACAAAAGCTTCATCACAATCACCATGTCTTATAATATCAGTATCGTTTGTAATAATCTAGGGTGATGATTTCAAACTTTACTGTAGACACAAAGAAGGTCAGTTAAGCCATACGTGAATGATAAACGGCGGGTTATAGTTAAGTAGAATAAAAGGTCAGTGTACCCTTACATTCAATGACGTCATCGATAACAATAGCAATGGTCGAAACAGCATCATTTCCAGTGATTTGGTGACAAGTTACATCTATGAGAATTGCAGCACCGCCATCTGTTTCATAATCAAGGTTGGAATCAATGTAGATCTGAAATGAAAAGTGGTATTATCATCATGATCAACGTCGAGTCATGTTTATTTGTCAAATGACTTTTCATGATTTGTAAACGTATGAGTTGTTAAAACAAATCATTTCAATTTAATTGGCAGTATAACAGACAGGAAAACTTTATAAGTAGTTCGCTGTCATTGCTTAGAAAACAATATAGAAATAATCACATCGGTTGTCTGTGTTTTTAACGATAAATACAAGAACGTACGTATTGTTTAGGCTTTATTCCATACAGTGGGGCCATTATGTCGGCTTTACATATCCAGTGCCCAATGTCCAATAATATTGTATTTTTGAAAAAGTACTTAATTTGTGATATTGTTTCCTTTGTAATGACATAATGAAAATCAGTACATAACGGGTAGTAATAGTATTATTAAAACCTTTGCAAGAGGTGAACCATGAACCTCAGACCACTATTGAACACTGTACTGGTCTGAGGATGAACGTACATACCACTCCACTGGAAGTATCTATCGCAAATAGAGTTGTCGTGACAGAAGTGATTTCATAAGGTGTAGCACTTGCTGTTTCAGGAAACGAGAATGTGAAATCTGACAGTCCTACTACATGGGTATATAGAGCACTGTTTTCAGCAATGTGATAAGGACTTCCAGGATAGGATAGTGAGCAATCTGTTGAATTTATAGAAAAAAACGAAACAGATTGTAAATTATTAAAGTGCTACTTTTTGTAAAACCTAAACGTTGATATCGATGCTCGGCTGACTATCAATCTGGCAAGGTGCTGTCGGCAAAGTTTGATTCAAAATCGTTGACACGTTTAACGTTAACGTTGGTTACCAAATCGTGATAGCACGAATAGGCTCTCAGAACTTTTAAGGGTGGGAGCAGATCGGGTTTAGATGTTTAGAATGTGCAAGGTTTAATAGTAAAGGGGCTCCTAACCGTTTTTTTCCCAGAATGCCTTACCCTAGTTTACATCAGACCTCTTCGAGGGTCACTTAAAGCATTACAAAATGCAGCTAAGATAAAAAACCAGCCTCGTATTTGTTACCCTGTAATGATGGAGTCATGATGGGTGAATGGTTATCGTGACCGGCTTGGAATCTACAGGTTGCACGTTCGAGCGCTGTCGCTCCCTGCTGTTTGTTTCTGTCCTTGGGCAAGATTTGAACCACGACTGTGCCTCAGTCAACCCAGCTGTATAATTGGGGACCTGGTAGGATGTAGGTTGCAATGTGAAGGCTTTAATCCTATGCGCTGAAATGGCTGCAATGGATTGTATGCTCCCCGGGGAGTCGAGGAAGACTAAAGGGCCGATGTGCCGTTCTGATCCGAGCCAGGGGTAATAATTGTAAAGCGCTTTGAGAACGGTGTGGGAAAGCGTTATATAAGAACACAATATTATATTAATGATCTCTAAACAGCGTAGACAAATTGTGTTGACACAACGCCGACAGATAAGCTTACTAACAAACACCGTGGAATGTCATTTCGGGTAGACATGGCAACAACCTCAGACAACAACACAACAACACATTTTACTGTGGACCATTGGAGATTAAAAGACTTCTTGACAGAAGGACAATGGGGGTAAAGCAATTCCAAATAAGTTATTGCAAGAAGTGGCTTGTTGACCTCAATTTTCTATTTGATAGCCAAACACAGCCCTAAGGTACCATTCACTTTATTGTGCTTGAGAGATCTGCTTTCTGTACAACGTAGACTAAAGTAATTACTCTTTTGTGATAAAAACGATGTGACCTGTTATACTTCAGTGCAGCTTGCGAGTATAGCAAGTACATGTTTATTATAATAACTATAGATTAGAAAATATTATGAAAGATATAATAAGTTGGGGTGGGGGAATAATATTGCAAGACGGAACAATTTGATGCTTGGCTTGGCATGTGAATACAACCAAACAATTCTTTTACTTTATTTCAAAACATTTTTAACGGTCACATAACTAGTCATATAAGTTACTTCATCCTTTTACATTTATGTAATGTAGCGATGACTTTATAAAACGTCACAGTTTTGAATTGTGACTGTCCTGTAAATAAGACGTCACCCGACTACGATGACTGTGTATTTAAACTCCTATCTCACTGAGGTGAATGGTTACTCCAATCGAAATTCTGTAGTAACAATTATAAGAAGCTCGTGTGTATTTATTTGCTCGACGTTAATTTGAATATGTATAAACACAGCGTGCAGTGACCTTGCAAGGAAACACATTTGCAAGGTCAACGAATATTTACAACAATGAAGCAATTTTGACAATTTGTAATATATGTGTATTTTATGTATGTATGTATGTATGTATGTATGTATGTATGTATGTATGTATGTATGTATGTATGTATGTATGTATGTATGTATGTATATGTGTATTTTATGTATGTATGTATGTATGTATGTATGTATGTATGTATGTATGTATGTATGTATGTATGTATGTATGTATGTACGTACGTACACGTACGTGTGTGTGTGTGTGTGTGTGTATGTATGTATGTATGTATGTATGTATGTATGTACATTTGTATGTATGTATGTATGTATGTATGTATGTATGTATGTATGTATGTATGTATGTGTGTGTGTGTGTATGTGTGTGTGTATTTATTTGTTAACTTTCCTTTTAAACTGAATCTGTCTCCATTCAAATAGCTATAACAACCTTGAAGTCATAGTACTACAAACAGTTTTTTTTATACCTTTCGAAAATTTAAATCCGTCTACTATGTGTTCTGTGGAGATTATCACATTATAAAGTGCGACAGCTTACATGCCAATGGTGTGGTTTCAATTAAAATGTCACAGCTATATTAAAGCCAACTGTGCAACAAAGTGAATATTTCACAACTGTCGAGCCATCGAATCCGATCTGATGTGCATAATAGCTGCTTTTACTTGGCATTTCAAAATGCCACACCATAGCTTATTTAATTTAACAGAAATATTTAATATGCCAAAAAAGATGAACTATCAATACCATAATTATGTATATTGACAGTATCGTAGTGAAGTCCTTATTGTTATACTTTTATACTAAAGAGCTAGGTTGATACGAATTGCAAATGAAAGGTTCATTATACCAACAGAACATTTAACAGGCGACACTTTTATGTCACATTTATACTTATGTTCTTATTTATAGCTTAGATAAGTAATTTCTTATAATGTTAAACACTGTATACCTTTTATCAGACATTTGTAACTAGCATGATGGTTTAAGCATATGCCTGTCTGACCTTTCAATGAAAAGAACGGCTGCTGTATGTATTGCTGAGGTTGAGTAGCTCATGTGAAGCTGATGCCTTTGAAACACTGTCACAGTGGTAGACTGGTCACCAAGGGACTATATCTCAGCTTTGCTACTCTTGTGCCATTAAAGAGTTCATGAAATTTCAATTCCTTAAGACGATACAATTGCATCAAGTGGTGGGACTTTGATCAAAGGCCACTCGTCATACGTATACCATAATGGTGCAAACCATGTTTTAGCCGCCGTGTAACAATTAATATGTACATGTACGTGCGGACGACTTATTTTTCAATTTCTCCCATAGATGTCGGTTATTATATCGTTTCTGAACTTGACGTTGTTCATATTAATGGTGTAATGGTTTTAGACTTAGATATAATAATAATACTATCCTAACATGATTGCAATGATTTGAAATTCTATGTGTCTTTTTACCACCAAATGCTGTTACACATAAATGCAGACGAACACATTAACGAGTGATCGGGTTATTTATTCAACTTTAAATCCTTTCAGGTAGTACTAGTGTGCATGTTAAATACACTGTGGATATTATCATTCAGGGAATTAAAGCTTTCCTCCGTAGTATACGTTATCATATAAAATGTCAGAGGTGATGACGTCATGCGTATTTGAAACTACAACATTTACTTTATTGCCACAATTAAATTGCTCTGCTAGTACTTGTGTTCTGAAATCACAAAATTGATACTTTTAACAAATTCATCAATAACGTTTTACTGTCATTGATGGTATACATTTTGTTTGTATTTGTTTCAGTAATAAACAGTATTCATTCAGTATCAGTGGCGAATTACTGAATTAGTTACGCAGTGTGTGTACGACATATTGTAAAAGTTCGGGTCATTGGTCAAGGAAAAATGGTACATGTACTATTTGTCAATCAAATATTTAAACATTATATTGGTATATTTGATAATCAACAGTTACCACTTACCCACTGATAAAGCGCTTTGGCACCAAAGAAGGAAAATAACGAATGTGACGATTCTTGTTGTATTCAGTAAATGTACCATTGCGATCAGCGTTGGTTACCATGTATGTACAGCTAGAAGTATATATGTGATCTTAGCCAAATATTCCCCTTAATTACCATCCACAAACTAGAAATTAATCCGGCATGGTTCGTCTTCAGTATGTAGGAGTTTCTCTAGTATGCTACACTGTAGCTAAATTCTGGCGTAACATTTAACAATCCAGTCACCGTATCGTCATGGGATCTGGAACGTGATGTATGTAAATTAACAAGTGGCCGCACCTGTTCTGTTGTATTGCCTAATAAACTACTACGTCAGTCATATCAGTGATGCATGTAGGACGAGTGTTTGCCTTTTTTGTATAGTTCCAGCGTTGTGGTAAAATCGATAATGACATACTTACAGCGGGAAAGTCAAAGAAAACATGCGTAGTATACAATAGACTTTAACCTCTCATGACCGTTTGTCATGGTAAATGTATATGAAATGGTTGGGTTGCGACTAAATTTGTGCAAACAAAGAGACATCCCTGCTACTTTTTGCCACCACAATGATAATCGTTTTTTCCCGTTACGGATAAAACTGTGACGAATAGATGAAACGTTTTAAACGACGCATTGAGGTAAAACTAAAAGTCTCATTACCCAATGTACAAAAACCCAATTGATCTCAGTGAGTGCGTTAATTACAAACAAACACACCCAGAAAATAGTCTTGATTCAAAAATAAAATAGTTCTGAAGGAAACAACATTATTTCGACGACAGTGCATCCAATAACGTAGTACATATTGCAGTACAGAGGGCATGTAATTTGTTTGTTTGTTTATTTGTTTGTTTGTTTGTTTGTATGTATGTATGTATGTATGTATGTATGTATGTATGTATGTATGTATGTATGTATGTATGTATGTATGTATGTATGTATGTCTGTATGTATGTATGTATGTATGTATGTATGTATGTATGTATGTATGTATGTATGTGTGTGTGTGTGTGTGTGTGTGTGTGTGTATGTATGTATGTATGTATGTATGTATGTATGTATGTATGTATGTATGTCACCATGTACGTCCCATGATTGAGTATTGTTGTCCAATCATTGAACTGAAAACCAAGGCCTTTATGTTTGCATATGATGTAACCCGATACAGACGAAGACTGCAATCTGCTTTGTTGAACATCAAGTTTTTATTCTAGCATTGTTTAGAATGCACTTAAGTCTTTTTTTTGGACAGACATACCACCGAAGCCTCCCTCTTAATGAATTCGAAGTAGTACTTTGAACAGTACATAGCGAATATGTCAGGTTTCACCGTTGCAAGCATTAAAAAAGACTTAGAATATGTCAGATGAAAAGAATTATAATCTATTTTGTTTTCGCCTGTCATTGACGGCACCCTCTGAGGATGAAAACTACAAGTAATATTATTTACACAGAATCACAAGGTAACTTCGTTTGTCGACGATAAGTACCCTTTTGCACAGTGGTTTTACAATTTACTAATCAATATGTCATGGTAAAAACAGTGGTCACTTTAAAATAAATCGAGAAGAGAAAAGACAAAGAAAAGTGAATCAAACTGAAGTAAGGTGACGGAAAGCAATTTCTTCAGTACCTAACGAAGATAGTGAAAGTATTTATACTGGACATTTGTATGTTACGACTACCACCCTTGATCATAGAGGCGAAACTGGTTGTTAACGATCGTATGAACGTAGATTCTATTTATTCATCACGGTTGTCATAGTAGAGCGCCACGTGTGGTAGGACTGAGAGAGCAAAAGAAATTGAGGTGAGGGTGATGGATTTTACATAACATTCGTGTCCGTTAGCATGAGACCACGACCCAAAATTCTTTAGACAGATCAAGAAAACAAACTCAGCGACCACCCACTTTTCTTTTCGATTTCAGTAAGTGTTTGATAAAGTCTTCATATAACAGTTTCATAAATTTGATGACATTACAAGAAGAGAGATATTTCATTAAAATATAATATATTCCAATAAAAATATGTAATGTGACCGTCTGCATTGAAAATATCCAGGAATAGTTTTCACAACACTTAAAGGGTACATGTCCCATTCGCATTCCATTTCAGGCTTATAGAATAATTGTATTTAATTTTTTTTTAATTACTTTTAATATTACATATCAATCTTTAGGGAGTGTTTCTATCATTACCGCAGATGTATGGTGGTTTGATGATAATAACCCAGATAGCTCGGAAAAACTGTTTTACAATTTGAGATTTGTGGATCCTTGATGTTACATTTCATAAATAAAATTCTCTTGATTTATATTTGATTGTAGTATAACTTCTCCTATTAGTCAGTGTGTACATCGAAACTTAATAAAATCAAGACCAACATGTTTTTTTTTACTTGTTGAACTCCCTTGATCTATGATATATTTCATTTCATCATCAAAAGAACAGAAAAGAAGTAGAAAAAACAAGAAAGAGAAAAAATAAGGCAAAGATAGCGGACAAATTAAGAGAGTGGACAAACAAAGGATGCCGCAAAATAGATTTTAGCGGACAAAGTCAACCAACTAATAAGATAAGAAATTATCCTGTTTCACCGTTGATGGCGTGCTGTCCTACGGCTACGCAACGGCTACGCGTTCTACAGTCCCGCTGATTCCAAGTACGTCTAAATGTAATCATTTAGTGTCATTTAAACTGTGGGATTTACCTATTAATTATCGTTATGGTACTACTTTAATACATTATAAAATCAGACTTTCGCATTTAAGCATCTTCATCCGAGTGGAGTCAACAGTTGAAAATCTCAGGTAAAGTCAATGTTTCAACACACAAAAACCCTAGTCTTGATTTCACAATATCTTTCCGTCTACCAGTCTCGAGTTAATGTCTGTCTGCAATCCATTCTTAATTACCTCCTGCCAGTATTTTCATCTCTTTACGATCATTCTCTACCACCGATCAACGTTTCTGATGAGCGCCCTCTTAAGTCTCACTTTAAACTTAATTACTGCATCGTTGAAGTTAGAATAGTTGAGGAACACGTCAACCATGAATGCCACAGTCTCTTTAATTCGTTCGTTCGTTCTCCTTCTTTGTTTAAATTTGGTCATGTATATCAGTTTACTACCCCTTTGTAACACCTTCGCACGAAGCATACTAATAGCGGAAACCTTCCCCAGTCTCTGAAAAAATGCCATGCCATATCGTCATCGATATTTGGATATGCGTATATGTACAGCATTTAATGGAATTTATGGCTTCCAATTCTAGACTTGCACAACGAGACTCGTATTCTGCACAAGTAATTTCCATTGTGTATAAAAGAAATTAATCTCTTCGTTCTCATCAATCAAACGCTTCAAATTTGTCTAACCTTAGATATATAAACAATTAACGAGTCTTCAGAAGATACCGGCATTAATCTGTTGAATCGTCAAGTCGTAAATAAAAGTTGCTCTGTATCAATGCGTTTAAAATGGAAGGTAATGTAACAATTGCAACAATGGCAGAAAAGTCTAGAAAGAAACCCTGAACCTTTTGGAAGTCATTAAAGACAATGATAGACATAGAATAGAAGACTTTCGAAGACGCCTAGGGTAACCATTGTCTCCCGGGGGTGCTACACCATCACTATATGTGATGGCTTTCTTTATTTAGCGCAACAACCAACAACTCTACATAATAAGGTGAATAAAGTCCATAATACAACAATGTAATGTATGATTTCAGCAGATCAAATAGTGTTACCCCCTGTGCTATAAGTAAAAGGATAACAGCTTTGAGGATAATGTTGTCATCACCTTCAGAACAGGCTTATTAAAGTCTAATGATACACAAAGAATACATTGGCGTCACTGAAACCTTGAAATAATTTGAAAAGGGATAGTTTTACGCCTGAGAAGAAAGTTACAGGAAAGCTAGCTGACATTTTACTTCCGACCTTCGGATCAATGCGATAGACTCCCGAACTGAACCTTGGAGCCTGCCCTTGGGTATGCAGTAACGTTTCAAGATGCCGAGCGTGAAATTAATTTGCGTGATTGCAGGTTTACTACTACTACTACAGTTTGATAAGAGTGCATGTAAGTAAACTGTTCTATTTTGATTAGTAATGGCTAAATTTTGCCTCTCCCTCCTCAAACATAATATAAGTTGATATTGCACGAAATTCAAGGACTTTTAGGAAAAATATGTTTTGTGCGAAATATAAAATGTCGCGATAATGGTTATATCTGGAAAGGATATAAAACTTAAGTGTGCTAGTAAATATATATTATGAACCATCGTTTTTTGAACTCTATCACTGTGTTATGTTTGCGATAATCAAGTGACGTATTAAAAAAAAATTAAATTAACATTGTCTGTGCAGTTAAAACAGTCAAACATAAAACAATCGATACTGTTGAAAGAAAATTAGCAACATTCAGACGAATTCCTCCTTTACAAAGTACTTCTCATAATGGACCATTGAGTGGGCCATGTGCTCACTCACAGGATTTTCCATCGATTGAAACCTGACCAAAGATTCACGCACAGTGGTGTCCATCTGCCAAAATGATATTTTCCCAATATAAGTCACTAAAGTTAACCGCATGGTGATCCTAAGAAATGTCCCACATAGATCTGTTTTCCTCTCTGTGTATTGTATAAATTATTGTCGGATGGGAATTAATTTTCGTGATAGCGAGCTTACTACGACTACACTTTGAAGGAAATACAAGATAGTAAACTTCAATTTTGGCCCCCTACACGTACGTGTAAACATATTTTTACATGCTAACCATTTCGTTAGACCACAAAATGATCAATGTGACGATGTGAGCGTGTGGGCTGTACACAGACTTCAACCAACCAACAATTACAATTACAATTAAAACAGGAGTACATGTAAACCGTATCGACAGTCCTTTACGACAGAATTCTGTCAAAAATCTCAAGACGTTAGTATTATTGTTTCCTGGTGTGTTTGAACAAATTTTACGTGTAAACAGTCATGATTCACTAACACAGATAAACGAGTTGAAACATTCTAACCATTGACTCGGCAAATATATGTAATACAACGTTTTATCTATTAGATCACGTGCCAAATTAGCTTTGATGAATAAAACGAAAACAGGATATTTTAAAACGATAAACAACTGTTACACTAATCTTCAATGAACTACTTGGTATCACAGCCCAAGAAATCAAAACAAAATAAAAAGAATCCAAGTAAACAAAGTCATATTTGGTGTGTAACCATACCAAGTTTTGTCATCCCATTTATAGCAACACTTCATTATATGATGAGGCGTCTACACTCTCGCCTAGGACAATTTGAAATCAAACCGTTTTACGTACCAATTTAATGTAACTAACAGTTGGAAGACGATGTGAACCGTTTGACTATATAGTATATACACTTTCATTGCTTACGGTTACTCTAAGCTTACGCTTCTAAGATTTTGTGTAAAACTAATTAGAATAAGGCAATATATTGTAGTTTTGATAAAGCAGTATATATACATGTATTTTACATTATTGTACTGGCCTAGGCTATTTATAATGGATGGAGTTTCAAGCTTTTGCGATTTTATATACACCTTCATTTGGCAAATTGTAATCTTCAGCTCGGTCATATATACGTGACATTGTTAACGGACAGTGTGGTGTAATGGATTGTGTTTACAGAAAGATAACAGTTGTTTCTGAAATGTAGAACCATTAGCATATTAATTTACCGTATATAACGTGAAAATGAGCTTTAAATTTGGGACCACTAGCCAGTTTTTTTTTTATCATGAAGGTACCTGTTGATGATTCAAACATAATATTACAGTCTGTATATAACATATAACACAAGTGACACACACCGAATAAGAGATGTCAGAAAACTATGAATTATCTCCTACATGTATATACATCTACAATAGCCATATGATAAACAATACGTCATCACCTCACCAAGTGCTTAGCTGTTTGTTATCGAAACACAATACTAACTAACGAATCGATAAATATTGTACCACTAGCAATGTTTTGACATACTCTCTCAAAACAGTAAAGGCCGCAGAATAGAAATCATTAATGTTGGGGTGAAACACGTTCTTGGTACGACCTAGTGAAGACTTATAAAAACAAGTAGGTAGCACGGATGAAAATATTTTGAAGTACGTTCATGACAGTGTAACAAAATGTATTCAAAAGACGAAAGACGTCAAAGAGTTAAACAGTTTTTACGGCGGTCACTTTTGTCGCGTTTATGAATACGCAATAATAACTGGTACCATTCATCATCAAGCCTCAAAAGGCATTGGTTGACCTTTGATCCCAACACGTCGTTCCCTTTCAGTAGTTTAACAACATGGAACTATCTTAACGTCATACTAGATACATTTGATTTGTAACTTTAAGAAGTATAAAAAATGTACAGTATGAACACATAGTTGCTATAGCCAAATAATTTTAATTAGAAGTTTGTTTGTTACTATGGTTGTTGTTGATGTGATTTTGGGGTTGGTTTCTCACGAGTTCGATTGAATCCATTCTGTACTAGAGGACCGAAGACCAGTGTAGACTAAAGAATTAATAACTATACATCAATCAGTTTACGTACATTGTGATGACAGTTACTAGTAAACAACCTGAAAATAAGTATACCACACGACTCTACTTCGTTGAGTTTGTTTTGAGTGTCGGTGGCTGCTGGTCGCTGCTGAAATACATGTATGTCAAAATAGTTTTATCATGCGCTAAGACTTTGGCATAATGTATCAGGTTGGGGAAAATAACCCGTTTTTGATTAGGAGTAGTAAAATTTAATCATTTGATCAGTAGTAATACTGGGTTAGGGCCTCCAAAGTAGTAATATTGGGATACTGTCCCAAAGTAGTAATACTGGGTTAGGGCCTCCAAAGTAGTAATACTGGGATACTGCCCCAAAGTAGTAATACTGGGTTAGGGCCTCCAAAGTAGTAACACTAAGATACTGCCCCAAAGTAGTAATACTGGGTTAGGGCCTCCAAAGTAGTAAAACTGGGATACTGCCCCAAAGTAGTAATACTGGGTTAGGGCCTCCAAAGTAGTAACACTAAGATACTGCCCCAAAGTAGTAATACTGGGTTAGGGCCTCCAAAGTAGTAAAACTGGGATACTGCCCCAAAGTAGTAATACTGGGTTAGGGTATCCAAAGTAGTAATACTGAGATACTGCCCCATGTAGTAATATTGGGTTACTGTCCCCAAAGTAGTAATACTAAGATACTGCCCCATGTAGTAATACTGGGTTACTGTCCCCAAAGTAGAAATACTGGGTTACTAACTCAAGTAGTAATATTGGGTTACTGTCCTCAAAGTAGTACTGTCCGCAAAGTAGTGATATTGAGTTTATGTCCCAAATAGTAATATTGGGTTACTGTCCCAAGTAATAATACTGGGATACTACCCCAAGTAGTAATATTGGGTTACTGTCACAAGTAGTAATATTGGATTACTGTCCCAAAAGAAGTACTGTCCGCAAAGTAGTGATACTGGGTTACCTTCCCCAAAGTAGTAATACAGGGATGCTGCCCTAAGTAGTAATACCGAGTTACTGCCCGCAAAGTAGTAATACTGGCCGATGGGTTATTTGCTGCGGAAGCTACCAATACATTAGAAATATAAACAAATCTTAGAACACACACTCAGCGTTTATGGAGACTTTACATATTTAGCGTTTATCGAGTGAATTTTTGAAGATAGTTTGTATGGGAAATTGTTTTCGAAGAAGTTCTGGAATGATTGACGACTGCACAACCACATACTAAAGCACCTACGTACACTTTTATTGGTTATTGATAAACTCCTGCATATTCATCAGTTTAATATAGAATCCCCAGCAATCCATACGTATTACCGCGAACTTGTTAATGATCTACTTATGATTGGTTACTAAGGAAATAATGTGATTGTTCAATAGGGAAAAGACTGATTCGTGATTGTTCAAAATGACGTCAATCAGATTGGTTGAGAAGGGCTGTCAGAATCCTAACAGTATGGATTTAATTTTGTTCATATAAATTTGATAGATTCAGCTACCGTTGACGTGGTAATGAACAGTTAATCTGATCTTACATGGTAAGTTCTCTATGCTAAGTATGTAAGGTTAACCACCAAGAGTCAAGTAATCATTTCATCATGTTTTCTCTTTGTTCTATACTTATTCCTACCATCGCACGTAGGTTGTTGGGGCGGAGTCAAATACAAATATATATACCGGTATATTTAAAACTTACTACCGGAAAGAAGTTGGTAGAAAAGTTTAACAAATGAACAATGAAACAAAACTATCCTTAAAATATCCGAACAGTTTGCAGTATTAAATTGAGAGTACACTGGGAATCATGGCATCGTCTCAAATTGGTTTTATTGGGCTTGTGGTTTGTAAAGTTTTCATACGTGTTGTTTACACAGCAAATTCGTTTTCTTTGCCGATCGCGATGTGTTTTTCTCGTTAAAGACTAAAAAATAGGACTTGACTATTGGGTTATTGTAAGGGGTCGATTGACAAAATGAAAACACAGATTTCGAGTGACAACTTTTGCTCACTGTTCCACCGAGGAGAGAAAAACTTGCGATCTTCGGTAGGTTCATATTGAGCACATACGGATCTGGGAAATCTTTAGTCAAACCCAACCGACTCTTGGCGGGATCGAACCCTTACCACATGCAGTGATAAGAAACACACGAGCGAACTGCTCGGCCGCCGACACTCCATGGTACTTTGACCTGTCCCTGTCAATTGACAATTCAAGCTATGACCCGTGGTATTTCCAAGTTGATGGATAAGTTTTGGTTATAGTAACGCAATCAATGACAAAGTCACATCACAATGATATGATCATGATGGCAGTCAATGTTATACATTTTTGTGTATGATTTAATAGCACCTTGGCAATCAGGTGCACATATCTCCCGTACATACGATAAGGGTGACTAGCATACAATGTATTTCAAGACTGATTTGCATAATTCAGTATATTGATTTTGGCAAATAGGGCATGATCATCAATGCTAACTTTGTTATTCAGAATATCATGATGCACGTCTTTATACATAATAGATATGACATACATATTCATAATTAATTTGCATAATATGTTTAATTTGCATAATTTGAATCTCTAGATGGGAGTTTCATAAATGTTTATCATCATTATTTCCATACAACCTAGAGCTGTTTGGGCTAACAACAATTCAATATGCAAGGTCACCAACGGTGAACTCCAGATATACTTTTAACCACACCATGGTACTGTTCATTTACAACTTAGTTTTCCGGTAACTACATGTGTACCAGTATTTGTAACTATAAAATCCTTCTTATTCGGGACATTATCATTGCGCCAACGAGCACCATATAATTTTACTAGAGTGCGTTCGCCCTGCTACCCTTGTGTGTATTTTTTAGTCATTTATATCAAAATTGTAGCAGGATTTAAACAGGAATAAGTGTTCCTTTTAAAGCAAATCCAAACATAGATTTATTTAGTCCTGTTTCCGCCTTTCGGCGTGTGCTTCAGGCTGCGTGTTTTTAATAATTTTTCCTGTTTTGTTGTTTTTATTTCTGTGTTTGCCTTTTATGTCATGTCACTTCTGTTATTGCTACCCCTTGTTTTATCTTTTTAGTGCTTGTTTTTCCTTATTTGTTTTTAAAGGTGCCTGTAAATGGGCTTTATGCCCGTTGGTTTACCTGAATAAATAAATAAATAAATAAATATAACAATAGCGCGAATAGTCTTGTGATAGTTTCTGGTTCAGTCAAATGAGGGCGCTGTATTTTCCACCCTTCGAAGTACATGTACTGGCAATACACGACGAGAAACCATAAGAAACAGGGATTTCCTTTTCTTGAGGCAGTCAGTATACATCTGGTCAAATTTGATTCCTGAGCTGAAATATTTGCCTGCTAATGATATTTTCACACAAATCCTTATATTCTGCCACAATAGATTATATTGGGAGTGCATACAAAATAAAGACATATTTAGTCGAAATACTGTTTTAAGTGTCTATAATTTCATCTCTGTCGTTAGTTTTAGACTTGTTTCAGTTTAGAATAAATGAGTGGGATCGTGTTATGTTCGAAGTCTTTACCCTACCTTTCAGAGAAATCGAAATGCCCTGTGTTAAATACACAGTGACAGATAAAATAATCATAGTGGCAAACGTCTCACCTACAGAAGGTCATTGTTAAATAACAAGAATCGACAAGGCATTTGGTGAAATATTTGTTTTACATATAATGACATTAATGAATTCGAATTTGTCTCATTGTCCTTCAGTGTACGTTATTAAATGTAAGCTAGCAGTGTACTAACGTCACGTCATCTTGAAAACGCAAACTCACGATACCTTCTGAAAACGTTTCAAAATGGCAACTTGAAAGAAAGTGAAACATGAGGGTATATTAATTATATCAGCTCGCATAAGGCACTATCCAAATATGTTATTTCATTCTGTCTGCAGGTCAGGTTACACCAGCTCCCTGTTCCTTGACCTACACATCTACAACTTTTCCTGTTCGAGAAAACTCGGCTCCTAACACACCAATTGCAGTAGGGTGGTCATCTTTTACACCAAGTTTACCAATATGCAGAGCTAGAGTTGTATCGGCAAGTCCTGGACCTGTGGATGCTTTCTATGCTAAGGAAGACGACGCATCGGTAGGGTCTCGATTTTTAGTCCTGCGAAGGGGAGACTAAGTAAATCTTATACAATGGGCTCCGTTCATTTGTCCGTACATTCGCATGCCCGTCCGTCCGTCAGTAATACGTCATTTCTTTGACATGCAATTTCCAATTTCAATCAAACCTGTTACAAAGATGATATGTCATACGGGACATATGCATGTCACTTTGTTTTGCGACATGTGCAAAATTGATCGACTGGCGGTCATACATATATTTGTAGTTACAAATCAATAGTTACCCAATAACTCAAAAACTTTCAATATACAGAGACGCCATTCAAGTGTCTACTCCCATATTATCAAGTGCAATCTCTCTTTTGAGACCTTGACCTTCAGGAGCAATTATCAAATGTTAAAATCTTGCATTTCACAGACACTTTATAGTATATTGCCTATTTTTTTTGAATCACATTTACAGGCAAATCCATATAGCAGAAACGAAATATACACAAGTATTACTTTGTGATTTTCAATATTCTAATCATTTTTATATTCGTAAATCATATTTGCATTCATCAACTTTTTATTTTTATATTGGACAAATACTATATTTGTTACCCTAACCTTATGTTCACATGCTACGACCCTGTTGTTATGCACGACAGCAACTTGTGTATGGTGTACGCATGCGCATTTTCATTCGAGTGAGAGAAAATAAATGATTCGTAAAACTGCATTTGTTCATTCGACGTATACTTCTTGCATGGGAATAGCATGCGTTCTTGGATGTGAAAACCTTCATGACTTTTCAACTCCGTGACGAAAATCACGTGGTTTATGCTATTATGCTAATACATGTAAATCCTTTATGGCAAGGAGTGTATATTACTGTAGAGCTCAAAATATTTAATACATAGCAACTCCATTCAAGTGTCATGACCCCATATAATAACTTGCAAGGTTTCTTCAATGCAGACTATCCAAATAATATCGACAATTCATTCACATGCAAGTAAAATATTTGAGGGGTTCTGTGTCTTCTTCGGAGATTTGCAATTGATCATGCATTGTTACAATATCAATTTTGTCTCAATTGGGTTGGTGAATTTATAATGAATGATTGTACTATAAAGTCCCAGACCCTAGGTCAATAGGTTAAGTTCGGCATCACAAGAACCTCTACGATGCGCACGCATGTCTTAATTAGGTATATTATTTCTTGTTAGATTTATGAATGAATTGACATTCGGTATGAAAAAGTATAAGACTGCAATTCAGACAAGTCTACTCTTTTCACAGTTGTATACTGGGGTCGAAAGTTTGGATTATGAACAGAGCTCACAACAGAAAGTTTTAGTTGAAGTTTGGGACGGAACCGACCCAAATTCGAAAGACAGTGTAACTCTTACCATCATTATAGAAGATGAGAATGACGACCCTGTATTTATAAATCTACCTAATGGTGCCGACACACTCTATGTTGACGAAGACGCCGCAATTAATACAATAGTACACACGGTTGTCGTTGCGGATGAGGACAGCGACGCTATTACCTTTTCAATCATCAATCAAAGTCCAGGTGGCGCATTCAAGTTTCTAATCAACCCATCATCAGGTGTTGTCACTACCAGAGGTATACTAGAAGCCGACAATCCTGGTGCAGTGTCTCAATACACACTTACAGTCAGGTGAGAGAGAGAGAGAGAGAGAGGAGAGAGAGAGAAGAGAGAGAGAGAGAGGAGAGAGAGAGAGAGAGAGAGAGGAGGAGAGAGAGAGAGAGAGAGAGAGAGAGAGAGAGAGAGAGAGAGAGAGAGAAGAGAGAGAGAGAGAGAGATCGTCTCTCTTAACTTCACCCACTCCCCTACAAATGTTAATTACAGAGAAGAATTCCAAACAATACAGTTAAACATAAACCTATTACAATTAACACATTAAAACAGAGCAAGTGATGGCAGAACAGCCATAACGGAAACCATGACAATCAATATCCGGGAAACATTTGATGAAAGACCAACGTTCGACGGAAGTCTTTACATTGGTGAAATCGATGAAGACGCAGCTTTTCAGACAGCTGTCACATGGCAAGTCACTGACCCAAAGGAAGAAATCAATGATCAAGATACTGGTGATACATTCAGATATACTCTGAATGGTAAGTATATATTGTAACGACCGTGATAGTGGTGATACATTCACATATAGTCTAAGTGGTAAGTAGATGTTTGTAACGACAGTGATAGTGGTGATACATTGAATACACAAAGTTTGAGTGGTAAGTAGATATTGTAACGACCGTGACAGTGGTGATATATTTACTTATAGTCTGAGTGGTAAGTAGATATTCGAACGACGGTGATAAAGGTGATACATTCACACATACGATCTGAGTGGTAAGTAGATATCGAACAGCCGTGATCGTGATTATACATTCACATATAGTCTGAGTGGTGTTAAAGTAGACATTGTAACGACAGAAATAGTGGTGATGCATTCACATATAGTTTGAGTGGTAAGTAGATATTCTAACGACCGTGATAGTGATGATACATTCACATATAGTTTGAGTGGTAAGTAGATATTCTAACGACCGTGATACATCAACACATAGTCTGAGTGGTAAGTAGATAGTCCAACGACCGTGATAATGGTGATACATTTACATGTCGTTTGAGCGTTATAATATCAGTAATGCTGGAAATACTTTTAAATGGAACATGTGATTTTGAGGTGTTCCCCAATGTTTAAATAATCTTATAGAAAATGTCCAAGACATGTAATTAGAAAGTTATGGATTTAAGGGAGAATATAGTTGATTTTTCTCTTCACTCTCTCTAGGTGCTGGTTCATCTGGATTTACCGTAGCAACAGATGGTGTCATAAAGACGCTGAATGACTTTGATCTTGATGGAGGAGGTTCTGATACATTTAATTTTGTGTTGACTGTTACGGACGAAGGTTCGAATACTGGTACTACAAGTATCCGTGTCTTAGTTAATCCAGTGAATGAATATCCACCAGAGTTTGACAGCGTTACGTATGATAAGGAGATCTATGAGAATAGCGGATCGGGTAAGTACTCTTTTGGATGCCATTATTGTTACTGAATACAAAATTTTGATGTCAGATTATCAAAACTTTAAAAAAAATTGTGGCGATAACTTGTGAACATTTTTGCATTTTAAAGGAAAAATTAAACCTATGGTAACACACACATATCTTGTCGATATGTTTACTTGTATACCTAGGTGCTACAGTTATAGATCTTACTATAACGGATGAAGACTACGGCGATACCCTGGCACTGACAATTTTAAATGGAGATGATGCGCTTCCTGACAACAAATTCGACACAAGTGGAACATCTCTGATCACAAATGGAGTACTGGATTATGAAGCGATCACAAAGCCTAGCGACATATATATTTTAACCGTAGAAGCAATAGATTCGGGAGGATTGACAAACACAGCAGTAGTTTCTGTGAAGGTGAGTTATATGTATATGGGGTATTGTAGTGTATACAACTGCCGACATGGAAGCACTGACGAGTGGAACCTGATACAAACAGGAAAAGTAAACAATTGAATTCGATTAATAACATGTAGCTAATGCAATTAGTTTGTTTACTTTCCCTGTCTGTAACAGGTTCCATTCAATGCTTTGATGTCACCCACAGAATTATCGTAAAGCGGCAATGTTTAGGCTACACTGAATTGATAATGAATTAGAAAGTGCGTGAGTCTACAAGTCGGGCGATGAGGAGTGATTAGACATTTCTCCATAAGGAGTGACAGGTATAACTTGACATTCCTTGGGAAGGAATGACTACCATGGACAACCGATTATCCTTGATAATTTACATTGTTGTAATTTCTTTTGCAGTTGTCATTCTCGGCCATTCGTAATCTATCTGCTAGACCTCGGCTGTTCTTCCGATACGATACGGCACACGACCGAACATCGCTGTCGAGGATGGGACATCCGAGTTTGGGCAAAGCCCTCACTGCGAACTTTGTTCGCTTATGGTATCGGAAAGAAGGTCCGAACTCTAGCAGCAAGACTAGGCCATTCATAACAAGCTCTCTAATAATACATTGACCTTTGACCCTGACCTGCCTTTCAAGTTCAATGCATAAGTTGTCGTAAAACGACCTCATTGAGTGTCCACACCAATGTCAGCGGTACCGTAAAGAGCTGTCTAATGAAACTTTGATCTTTGACCTTGACCTCTAGTATAGTGTAGGACAACTTAATCATCACTGCTGCTGTGCATGTATCATAATGCAAGACAACAACAACATTTCTAATATACCCTGGTCTATTCTCCCACCAAGACATTCATATCGACGTCATTCACTTGGAGGTCAAAATGAATGTTTTACAGTGACGAATTGACAATGTTTACAGGTTCTTGGAGTCAACGAATTTACACCATCGTTTCCTGACGGTCCAACCATTTCGGTAGATGTGTCTGAAGATGAATCAGTAGGAGCAACAATTTATTCTACAAACACTCAGGATGATGATAGACTTGATGATGGTTTGATGGTTCATGAAATACTATCCTCGAACCGTAAGTATACGAAACTGTACAGAAAGAGGGGTTGTAATAACCTCGCATACATACATTTGTACCCTTTATTACAGGCGGAAAACAGAAGTTGGCACTTCCACACTTGTTGTACCATTCGGAGTATAAATGAAAGTCAGAGCTAAAAATGTGTAAACAGCTTGTCATTGTACGTACAACGAGTAATTCTCACCTTTTCTATATTTTATTTGGAATTGGTTGAACTACAAACACGAACTTGGTATATGCCGTTCACACTCATTTTTTGCTAGAGGAAAACATATAGTAGAGTTGTTTTTATCAATTAATAAAAGAACAAAATAAATATCCCAATTCTCATCCATATGGCTACTTTAATTTAAAGACAAATTTTCCCGGACTGCAAAATACTCCAGACGATTTATATACAGTTGAAAAAACAATTCCTCGGTCCTCCACTTATCTTCAAGTTAGTTTATGAATTTGTATATCAACAGCTTCAGGTGGGATGAATATCTTTGACATTGGAGTAGCAAATGGTGACATCACACTCAAGTCCGGACTTGACTACGAAACACAGCAGACGTACACACTCCGATGTAAAGTCAGCGACTCAGGTACACCGAAGAAGACGTCGATAGCAGACGTTGTAATCAATGTTCTCGATGTTAATGACAACCCACCGACGTTGACTCCGAGTGTGTTTTCTGTCACCGTGAAGGAAGACGATACAGCCGGTACACTCCTGGCAGCATTCAACATTGATGACCCTGACTCTGATGATATCACAAGTTTTATTTTCAGTCTTGAGCCGACGTCAGACCCCACATATGATGCTGGTCCTCCGGAATCTAGTTTATTATTTCAATTTGACCTTCCAGCTGAAACTCTAGAATTAAGGAATCCAATATCAATTGATCCCGGTGATACGGATACGTACCCAGACACGTATGAACTTATTGTGTACATTGCTGATGAACCTTCTGGAAACACCGCTACTGCTACTGTCTATGTCCAAGTTGACCCAGTCAACGACTACGATCCGGTGTTTGGTGCTACACCCGCACCTGTGATGGTAAGTTTGAACAACATACATGTATTGTGAAATCGAACCTACAGGTACATTATTGTAGGACGAGGCCTTATTACCCGGTCAAGGACAGGTGGTGACGTCAGGCGGCAACATGGTACAAAGATATATCATTCATTTCGTTATTGATCTAACCATTTAGTACAAATTCGCAAGAACAATACATAAACGATGTTGGGATGGCTTTTTTAATAATTTATGATCGCCTAGTCCTAATTGCTGTAAACTGATTACCATTAGTCTTCGTTGTAAAACATAACGAGAAAGCTATTTTTCCCGCAAGTCGTATATTAATCGTTTTTGGCGTAAAAGGTAATTTTCTATGTTATTCCCAATTTCTACAGTAATAATTTATGATCGCCTAGTCCTAATTGCTGTAAACTGATTACCATTAGTCTTCGTTGTAAAACATAACGAGAAAGCTATTTTTCCCGCAAGTCGTATATTAATCGTTTTTGGCGTAAAAGGTAATTTTCTATGTTATTCCCAATTTCTACAGTGCTAGTATTGGAAACCAACAACCTCTGTCAATTCTAATAAACTGAATAAACATTTTGAAACTAACGAGTGTACTTCTCTTTGGAGTACGTCTAAAATTGACAATACTTATAGTCGATAATTAATAATTACTATTTAAAAGTTCAAAGCCGATTTTATATTCATTTGAAGTTGATGGTTACATAAAGTTTAGTTAAGAGTTAAAAGTTTTGTTTGGCCGCCTGTTTCGTGTTTCATGAAAACTATGAAGTAAATGTTTTGCGGTTTGCAGACAGAGGAGGAACAACCTGTAGGAACAACCGTCTTCACCATTTTAGCCACTGATGACGATTTCGGGTCACAAGGAGAAGTAGTACATTCTATCATCGGTGAGTACAGTAAATCACTATTTGTGGTACATGCAAGTGAGAACGGTTCGACCATTGTCTGCATCTTTTTCCATATCTGTTCTTTGATTTCTCAAGTTCAAGATGCATTGTCCGATCAACAGTCTTGTTCTATTCTCACTGCCATGTGTAAAATGACAATTTTATCCGGTAGGAAATACAGTTTAAATGCCCTATGCCAGTAAGCAGTAATCAGATTTGAATACAGAAAATACAGAAATCGAGATTAGTAAAGTTTACAACCCGAACTGTAAACGGTGAACAGTCCTAACATCAATCGCTACATGACAAAATTATTTCATTTGATTACGGACCAGTCAATTCTTTTCCATTTGTTACTGTCGATTGGGTCAAAGACCCACTTATTCGGACTGGACTCTTGACGATGACATTTGTATTTCAAGTAACATCACAAGTCATCTTGACTTATCAACGAATGCACTGACTTAAATGTGTGTATATCGAAGCCCGCCCCCTTGCGGTCAGAAGATGGACTGAGGCTCGTGTGCCCTTTAGTATTGTCGTCATCTGAGAACTTAAAAGTTACGAGAGAAAAAAAAAGTTGGACGAAATCAATCGATGAATTGATAAATGAATTTTAATTTATCGTTCTTCTCTTGTCGAGTAGATGGTGATATTAATGATAATTTTAAGATAGACCCAGCATCAGGTGAAGTGACAATTAATCGAATGATAGACTACGAATTGAGCGGTGACACCATCGTCCTGACCATTTTGGCTGAAGATAAAGGCGTGAATCCTACACGATCAGCATCTATACAGGTGACGGTGGCAGTTACCGATAAACCAGGTGATGGCGTGATCATCTGTATCCCACAGTCAATAGTTGTCGAGATTTCAGAAGAATTCACAACTGCAGCGAATGCACCGGTAAATATAAATATAAATGTGATGATAAACGAGGAAGAATGATGTTTTTTCTTCTGTTCAACACAGCGAGAAATGTTGTCTTGAACTTGGCTTGTATTACCCAGGGATATTACCAAGGTGATAAGAGTAGCAGTAGTAGTTTCAATATATAAACAATGTTCTTTGAAACAGATATAGAACAATATATGTTATCTGTTTCATCTTGGGAGATGTACTGAGATAAAACAATTAACTATCTTGCATCCCACAGGAGTTGACGATGATATGAGGTGACACAATACGTTGTCTTCAGGATTGCTATAGTGTATTATATACATCAATGATGGTCTTTATTTATTGCTTTTTTAGAGCTGATATCACGATCACACCATTGCTTCAGATGTTGTACATTTTTCTCACTAGGTAACTAAAGTCAATTGCACATATGCTGATGGTTCCTTAACATACTCAACAACATCCACAGTTGTTAACGTTGACACATCAGGTGTTGTAACACTGGCAGCAGGTAGGTAATTAAACATTGGACAACATTATGTTACTGTAGGAAAGTGTTGATTAGAGAATGATAAGTGTTAATTAGCATATAAGATTATTACGAGGTCAAAGCAACAAGCGTCCAAGAATAACCCATGTACTTGTAATAGTATCTGATAACCATATCACATTAAGTTTGATTCCATTAATCGTAGGCGGCCCTTATACGTCTCATTTTCCCCATTGCAATTACATGTAAAAGTTTTCATATGATAATTTAAATATACTACATCAATGAATGATACCTTTTATTGTTTATTCATTTATTTACCTACAATCCAAAGGCATTGTCCAATAACAGGAAGACGGTTCAGTGTTAGTGCAGTACATTGTTTTATCTTTTACCCGAACCCAAAGTACCCGGGGAAAACCTGCGTTGTTCGATAGAGTCAAACTGAATGACACTCTTCTTACTTACACCGTGGTAAATCTAATCAAATCCTGAATGTAGTGGTGAGAGGCAAATGGCTTAACCCCTCGGCCACCGACAACTCAACATTCATACATGTATTTTAATGTTTATTACAGCTATGGACTATGAGGTTGAATCTCACCCCGTGTATCCCATAGAGATAATCGTTACCGATCCCGTCAGTAGCGATAGTGTGTCAGTGAACGTGATAGTAAACCTGCTGCCTTCCAACGACAATCTTCCAGTTTTCTCGGCTGCTAATTATCCACAGAATATTCCCGAAGACACGATGGTTGATACTGAATTGTTTGATCTATCAACCGTAGCAAGTGACGATGACAAGGCTCCTCATGACATCATAAAATACAGTAAAGTCTCAGGTCAGTGAAGCACCTTATCGATCTTTGTTTTGAGTATACAGTTCTCTCGACTACTGGTACGCATTCAAAGAATTTCCCCCGAGATACGTCAGTTGATAGTAAATGGTTTTATCTTTTACCCGAAGCGCGTGACGATAAGGCAAAAAGAAAAAAAATGTTGACCCAATACCAGTTTCAAAATATAAATGAAGTAGATCAACAATAAAATATATGCATATTAAAGCGTTCCTCAATCGTTAAAATTACAACAAATATCCAAATCCTGAATGTGGGATAAAAATGAAAATTTCCAGAATCTGTTTGAAGTAAACTACGTCTTTACGTCTTTATGGTCAGGCCAAATATGAACGATACTACATCTTGTCAAATTCACCGAATAGCATCACACAAGCTTGGCAGCCAATATTTCAAAATTAGTCAGTAAAGGGTGATTATGTATTTAATTGTTATTTTTGATGGATCCTTGTGCGAAAGAAAATGTCCTTGTTTTTGAGCCATGCTTTAACATAACGTAACAAAATGCCATTTTACAAACAGTATTGTTTTCTTAAAACTTCTTCCACGACTATGATGTATCTTAGACTAAGAAATTCATTAGTTGAAAATTAATGTAAATTATACACATTTGAATTATCTAATTAACGACCCTTTGTTTGATAATTTGCATCGATTGCAGTAAATGATTGGAGACCACTAATTAACACAATATGTTGACTTTACACCCTTCAGCTACCCCACCATCTGGTTTATCCAAATTCGCACTGGATCCCCTCTCTGGTAAACTCAATCTGATAAGTCCATTGGACAGAGAAACTGTTGATAATTATGAACTTATAGTAAAGGTAGTTGACGGTGGTGGCGAATCTGCAACTGCAACACTTACTTTAACCGTTGATGACGTCAACGACAATACTCCAGAATGCCAGGATTATGCTTTCAACGTTGAACAATTGGAATTTGATACTTATCGTAAGTATATTTGATATTTATCAATACAGGTAATCTAAATCATTTGATATTGCTACTTTAAATACATCCACACCAAGACACGCTTACGCAGAGATTTTTTTCCCAGTTGACTGTGTCATTTTCTTGTAGTGAATAAACATCAAAGACTGACAAATTAAAATGCTATGAAATGAAAGATTATATTATTAGGTGACCTTCATTTTCATAGAAATACTCGCAGCAACATCGGAACGATTGTTGATGTAACTTAGTTCACCTTCTTTATCAATCGAGATAAAGCGTCGTTGGGTATCATAAACATAAAGTTGACTCAAAGAGTTCGCTTTTCTCATACCTTCTGGATTTCAGAAAGACAAAATGAGCACCCTAAAAAATAAAATAAAATTATAGCGCCAACAGCGTTGTAGCAACTGTATAGTTTATGTGTCATTTGAAAAAAATGCTTATCCACTTGCCAACCTAGCTGTGGTTTCTTTTGCAATATGTATCATCATTTTTTCGTTGCTATGGGCATAGACTAGTTGCTAGGCATATATGTGTTCATTTGCCGAATGTTTATCTATTTGCCTGTTCCACTCTGTTGTCACCTTTGTCACATACGCCATCATTTGGGTTGTTGTTATGGGCTTGGTCTTGTTGCTGGGTATATATGCACTCATTTTTTGTCTATCCACTTGTCTATTAATCCCTGTCGTTATCTTTGCAATATACACCCTCATTTGACTTTGCTATTATTTACAGAAGCCTTTATAGCCGTGGCTGCCTCTGACTTAATGTGTAGTGATCCTGATTTAGGTGTAAATGGAGAATTGGAGTATATTCTGAATCAGATATATCCAGACGTTTCCAGTGGAGAACCTTTCGTGTGCAATCCGGCAAACGGGGAAGTACAGCTTAACGGTAATGTATCAATGAACATGTTAATGTTTTGCATCGTTTGTTGTACACATTATGAATCTTTACTAGAGCTAACTTCACCAGGTAGATTCCGTGTCTCGTAGCTCAGATGGCTAGATCATTCTTGCTAGTATTCAGGGGAAGTGTGATTGACTCCTACACGTTACGTGTCACTTTCCTTTCCTCTCCTCAATTTCATTTCGTTTCATTTTGGTGAGTTTTATTGAAAAAGTAAATTTTGGAAAAAATCTTTGCGTCATGCATTCATTGTCCTCATCGTTTTGGTAAATCTAAGTTGGTAACCCTTGGACATGGACCCTGTGAATCAACTTAGGTTAACGTTGGAGGCTAAAGATTAATGAATTGACCTCTCACCTGCAGAGGAAGAGAAAGGTACACACTTGGACGACACACGGAATCGAGAAATTGAAATGTTAGCGCTTAAGTGAAGATCCAATAATACTATGTAAGGCTTTTGATAAGGGCCATAAAACTACCGTCATGAACAAGAATGAGTATAAACAGAAACGTGAAAATACCAGATAACAGTAGATGCTGCCACAAACTATAGGCAGTGGATAAATACTACTGTCATTAACGAAAGCACCATAAAGGTGATATAAGCTGCGTATGTAACTTACTCATGTGAAAATACTTTCATAAAATCTTGATTTAATCATTTTAGTGTAATGTTAACGTTGATGCACGCCTTCTGTGACATTACTATTGTCTTCTGGCATTTTTAGAATACTGATTGCATAACAGGGATTGCCTCGACATTTTTTCATACGTATGATAAATTACGTCATCCTAATACCATCACTTGCAATTTAGTCAATTGCAAGTGATGGTAAAATAAACTTCTAGAGTGCGAATACCTTTTAAAAATGCAGCAAAAATTACATCCCGAAACGTATCAACTCAGTTTGCGTTCCATTAATTACACAAATGCAATGTATACAACGCGTATCTATGTCCATAGAACCACGAAACATAAGTCTGCTGATATTTGTTTTGTGAACCCATGCCCAAAAGTTTCAATAATCTCATCATATTCTAGATCTATTACGCTTTGATTGATGAAACTAACTTGTCTTAAGAATTCTACACAGAGAATGAAATGATTCGAGCATATTTCATATATTAAACTTAAAAGTAAGTTTTGAAAGGCTGGAAATATGTAACAAATTGATATATATATATAATTATATATATCAAATTGAAAATGTACACAAAAGTAAAATATGTTGCTGGTTTGGCTACAAATAAAGACTGTGTTTAATCATTAAAGTATAAACCAATGAAAAGTAGAATCTCACTTTAATGTGGCAGGCTTATATGTGATCCAAAAACATATGAAGGCAATCTCATTGGCAGAACTGAAAGTGCAGGTGAAGAAAAACAGAGACTGAATATAATCGCTTGAAATGAAATCGTGTAAAATATAATTAATTGAAACGGAAGAATGAAAAAACACAGGCAGCATTACACATACAGGACGTAAGTTTACATTTAACGACACACAACATTACACATACAGGACATAAGTTAACATTTAATGACACACAACATTACACATACATGACATAAGTTAATATTAAATGACACACAACATTACACATACATGACATAAGTTAATATTTAATGACACACAACATTACACATACATGACATAAGTTAATATTTAATGACACACAACATTACACATACAGGACGTAAGTTAAAATTTAACGACACAGGCACAGACTGCATTACAAAATCATACAGGGCGTAAGTTAACATTTAACGACACACAACATAACAAATACAAGACGTAAGTTAACATTAATGACACAGACACACACAGCATTACACATACAGGACATACGTTAGCATTAACGACACACGACATTACACATACCGGACATAAGTTAAAATCTAGCGAGTATGACACACACATACGGGACTTAGGTTAACATTTCACGACACATACGGAACATAAGTTAACATGAACACAATACATTTAACATGATACATGAAACGTATATTATTCATGACTGTCATGTGACATACTAATTATTGTGTTTTAGTTGTAATTAGTCATGAACAGATGTGTGTTATTGCTTCTTCTACATAGCGTGATAATAACTTATATCAAACGTGTACATCTTTTCTTTCATTTGTTAGCTGGAGAGGTTCTGGATTACGAGGCGAATGCAAATCATCAATACAAATTAGAATTGGTAGTGACAGATAAGGCCACTAGTCCTTTGCAGACAACGATTGACATAGCGGTAACTGTCCAACCCTTAAATGAACACTCACCTGCATTTTTGACAACTTGTGACGTAACAATAGACGAAGAACTTCCGATTGGTTCTCTTGTTGTGGACTGTGCTGCAACAGATGATGACTCATCAGATTCACCTGATGGTCAAATCGTGTACGAGATCGTTTCTGGGAATGATGATGACTTCTTTTATGTTAACGAAACTGGCTACATTCTAATAAAAAATATAATTGATTTCGAGACAGCACCAAGTTCCATGATATATACCTTGAATCTGAAGGCATCAGACGGGGCCTTGGTCCCTAAAACAGCCACTGTGTTGGTTACAGTCACAGTTGAAGACTTAAATGACTTTATTCCCCAGTGTACGCCATCAACCTTTGCTGAAGATGTAGATGAAGACACCACAGTCGACGTAATCGCTCTTGACTGCAGCGACGATGATGCTGAGGATACTACTGTTAGTCTTATGTATACTCTCGATGAGGATTATGATAACAAATTCGCAGTAACAGCAGCTGGAATAGTTCAGGTGGTTACAGCAATAGATTTTGAAGTTGACACACGCTTCTATGACCTTCAAATTTTAGTGTCTGATAAAGGATCCCACACTGTCACCGTAAAAGGAACTGTCAACATTCAACCCGTGAATGAAGAAGCTCCAGAGTTCACTCCCTCTCCAGGTGAGAACTTCGACAAGTATTCAAGAATATTACATGACAAATTTCCTTTAAATATCGACAACTTTGAGTGTGAAACATGATAAGAAATATCTACAATTTATATCGCTCTGTATTAATATTTTATCCGTTCATTGTGCCAACAGACTTCGAATTCAACGTAGATGAAGATATACAAGTTGATTCAACAGTCGGTACAGTTACAGCAACAGACCCTGATTCGTCAGATAATGAACACGGTATTGTAAAGTTTCGTATCCCCTCATCGTGCAACTGTCCTCAATTCCGTGTTGACGACGTCGGTAATATCACCTTAAAGGAGAGTCTAGATTATGAAACAGCTACAATCCACATAATTACTGTTGATGCATCAGATTCTTCAAATACTGTACAAGCAACTGTGACAGTGAACGTCCAAGATGTCAATGACAATCCACCTGTATTCGCTAATACATTATACAGGTAGGGTGTAATTTGAAACTTTTTCTACTCTCGTATTAATTTCCTAGTCCCGTTTACATTGCAATATGAGAAGGGTAATCGTATCAATGGCATAATTGAATGATGGAAGGCACAATAAAAGTCATATTGTAAAAACAGTGTACAGAAACGTATCATATACATGTACCAGGTAAATTTAATGCCAACTCCTGAACACACCACGATGCAGCCTTTATTTTAGTTTTACTGTGACTAAAATACGAATGTGATAGTTACTATTCATAGTGTATTGTTTTATTTGCAAGGACACGGGTCTGAGATGTAATTGTACAATCGTGAAATATGAAATATGAAACAAAATACTAAATGAAATGATCCATTCTATCAAAATGAGCTGATAATTTACCCATCAATTTATTTACAATATAAGACAATAAGCAAAGTTTGATTATATCTTTTCAGTGTTAATATTCCAGAAGATCCTTTTTCGACGTCAATTTCATATGAGACTGTTGAAGCAACTGACGCGGACGACGGAGACAATGCTGTACTACTATATGTAATCACAGGTAAATAAGATACATTGTCTTATTTGCGCTAGTCATTGAATGGATATGATAAACTATACATGGCATGTAAACTGTGACGTTTAGATTTATTTGTATAGAAATGAGGGCATGTTTTAGCCAAAGACAAGATTCGTGACGTTAGATCAGAATACAATCATATGTGCCAACATTTTCATGGGACCAGCACCATGAATCAACTCTAAATTTGATTCTCAAAAAAGGTGATATTTCTTACAGTTTATCAAACGCCATTGTCTATTTCTCTCTCTTCATAATTGGAAACTATGGAGACAATTATTCACATTATCACACAATTTATTCCGAATTGTCGTAGAAGATTAACGTTTTAAAATATATCAATTGAGTACATCGTTCATTGCTATTGGTACATTTTGTGAATGGATAGACAGTAGATGATGAATTTTGCAATCGATAGTAAATGAAAACCCTACCTTAAAGTTACCTCTTTTATAATAATGAATTGTTTGAAAATGAGTTTTTATCCAAATTGAGAAATTGATATATTTTTCTTCGAATATTTAATTGTAGTGCAGTAACACAGTGACACGTACGATGGGGGGGGGGAGAGCAAAAGGCCGGGGGGGGGGAGAGAAGTACTGGGGCAATGGGCTTGCTTCCGTACGATACATGTAATTAAAACTGAATGAACGAATGTATGACTGAATGAATAAAGTAATGAAAATGGATGAATGAATGAATTACAATTCAAACTAATCTTCCCTCCGTTCTCTGTTTCTTACATTTATATGCACCTAAATCTAAATCAGAACCAGATCCATCTCCTTTTGCCATCGACAGTGCGTCAGGAGCCATAACAACAGCGCAGTCATTAGATTATGACGACCCATCAACACAAGTGTATCGTCTGGTTATCGAAGCACGTGATTTGAATGGTGCTGCTGAGTACAAATCTGCAACTGCTATTGTAATTGTCCATGTACTAGCTGTCAATGAGTTTCCACCAGCATTCATATCACCTGTAACAGCAGTAAGCATTTCTGAATATACTAAAGTTGGTCAACCCGTTCACCAGGTAGCTGCTGAGGATGATGACTGGGACGGGGGACTAGATGGACAGTTCTTCTTTTCACTCAGCCCTGGTACAACTTTCATGATTGATGAAAATACAGGGGTTATCCGACCAAAGGTGCCACTGGATAGGGAGACTGCTGACTCATACACTGTTACTGTTACTGTTACCGACAGGGGAACACCGGCTGAATCCGACACCGTAGACATAGATTTTACCATAACAGACGAAAACGATAATAAACCTGTATGTGCACCAACGCAGGTAACAATCACCAAAGCTGAGGACAGTGCCACAGATACTCTCCAAGATATAGGTGCAGGATGTAGTGACACTGATGATGGGGTGAATGCTGAACTTTACTATGTGATCGCTGATGTAGATGGCAGTCCTAGCAATCCACTGTTTTCAATCAACAATGTTGGTCTATTGACACTCGATTCCACACTGGACTATGAAACAACAGAACGTCATACTATCACAGTCCATATATATGACGGAGGAGCGTCCCCCCTAACATCCACAGTCGTTGTTAATGTGATCGTGACTCCCGTAAACGAGTTTTATCCTGTGCTAAGTCCATCAGTTGCAACAACCATAGACATACCAGATAGTACAGTAATAAATGGTGTTATATTTGATGTGGATGCAACTGACCAAGATGCAGGGGAAGAAGTCTTTTTCAGTTTTTCAACCACAAGTTCACAGTTTCGCATTAACAAAAGAACGGGAGAAATTTATCTAATCTCTCCAGTAACAGCAAGCGACACATATTCATTAAATGTCCAAGCAGACAATGGTGCAAATCCTGCTATAAAATCAACATCGATGACCTTGACCATAAACGTTGTTTCAAGTGACAATAATCCACCAGAATTTGATAGAAGAACGTATTTTGGTACAGTACCTGAGAATGCTAGCCCAACTCAGTCAGTTGAAGCCTTAACGGTCACAGACCCGGATGGAGATGAAGTTACATTGACCATAACAGGCGGTAACGTTGGCAACGTGTTTGGTGTAAATATAGATGATGAAGTCATCATTGCTGATTCTGCGAACCTAGATGCTGAAACACTTGATAGATACACCCTTACTGTCAAAGCAGTGGATGATGGAATACCTCCTCTCACAGCGTCTACGTTGGTCATCGTTGTCGTTACATACACCAATGACTACGCTCCACAGTTTTCCCAATCATCATATACAGCATCAGTGTATGAAAATGAACTGGCCGGCACAACTGTTATACGAGTGACAGCGAGTGATGATGACGATGGGTCAAACGGTGATGTGAAGTACACGATAACATCAGGTGATTTTGATACCTTTGAAATCGACGAAAAATCAGGCGACATCGTCGTCATAGATTCCCTCGATGCTGAAATAATCAGTGTTTACACTTTGAATGTGGTTGCCTCAGATGATGGCGCTACCACATTCACAGACAGTACAGTAGTAACAATACATGTACTGGATATTAATGATGAAGGTCCAGGCTGTAATCCAGACTTTGAAGAGTTTGATGTACAAGAAAACACACAAGTTGGCACAGTCATTGGTAGCATCAGTTGCGACGATGTCGGTGGAGGAACACATTTATCATACTATATTATTGACGGAAATGATTATAACACATTTGAAATACCTATGGTACATGTTCCAGATATAGTAGTACGTTTTACACCTGACTATGAACAAAAACAATCCTATCAGCTTTTGATAAGAGTGATTGATGATGGATCACCTCCGATGTCTTCTACGGCCACTGTGTATGCCAATATTCTAGGTGGGTATAAAATGAAAAATAAACATCTCTATTCAGGAAACGTTTCCACTATGTTTCATTTTACACGTTTTTGTTTTATTTTTTAAAGTGTTTTTTTTGGGGGGGGGGGTGCGGGCGTTTTGTCGGGGGGTGGGGGTGGGGGTGGAGTGCAATCAAAGTGTGTTGCACGTTATATGGCTCTTGCAGTAGTGTACCTACTGGAGCCTATTCAATCATCACCTGTCAGCTTTTACTCAAACCTGGTAGTTAGAAATGACATTTAAATGGAGTGATATAATTTAGTATAAACACTTGAAAGTTTAGGAAATCTTTATCATGCTGTTAATCGATCTAATAACCTAAACACAAGAAGATGTTTTATAACTAAAATGATGTAGGCTTGGTGTTTCACTCATGGGGCATTATAGCTAAAATGATGTAGGCTTGGTGTTTCACTCATGGGACATTACAGCTAAAATGATGTAGGCTTGGTGTTTCATTCATGGAGTAGACATAGGCATATTTCGACTCTAGAGTAACACTAACAGAAACACAATAAACACATTGAATAGTGATAAGCATTGGTATTCTTTCACAGTTCAGTAAAACCAGGCGTCTAATAAAAACATCACACATGGACTTGATGATTTTAATGGCTGAAGTTGTTTAATTTCTAACTGGTAATCAACATTTAAACCTATATAATTGTTTGTTTTGCATTAGAAGTTGTCTGTGGGTGTGTGTCACAAACGTATTAAAATGTCATGTTACATGAGTGAAACACCAAACCTACATCATTTTAGCTGTAATGCCATAAATGGCAATTAACAATATACTACAATAGACTAAGTGAGCTTTTATACTTTATGTATACAATGTATGTATAGTCGGAGTGACAATATTGAAACTCCCGTGTCACTTAAAGGTGTATTTTAGCTGAAACTACTCCATTTATCATTGGCACTATATATAGCTACATTGGCAAGTCGCGTCCATGTTTCAATAGTCATGTGATTCATGAAACTTCCTTCATGGATGAAGAATGAACCATTATCAATCAACTATTACATGTACCTGTTATCTTCAAATTAATTAACCTTTGAACTTTAACCAGTCAAGAAAATCTTATATTTCTTATATCAGACTTTTATCGTGCGATTATTTTGCAACACATCACGACGTACAACATGTTGCATGAAGTGATGGTATCATGTATGTGAATATTCAAACGGGACGGATGTACATGTATGACAAGTTGATATAGCGTACTCTACAAGGTCTTTTTCAAAAAACTTTGGTTGAGACGGTAGTTTTGTATATCTAAAGATGGATGATTGTCCAAAACATTCAAATTAGTAGGTATTAAAAATGAAAGTAGAATGTGTATTTCTATATAAAACTGAAATACGTTTAGGTACCAGTAAACGTTGTGAAATGATAAAATGGGGCACATTTAGCTATGATGCATTACTTATTCGACATCTGGATAAAAAAAACAGTAATCAAAAATTTATTGCAGGTGTGAATGAGTTCAAACCACAGTTTTCACAGAACCCGATTAATGCACCTGCTTCGGAAAATTTGAATATTGGGGCAACTATTGTTACCCTGTCTGCTTTTGATGATGACTTTGGGAAAGATGGTGAGTATTACATTGTAAAATTGATTTAACACAAAAAAAGCAATCACTAAAGTTAAAATGCGAATGGACAACCAAAACCAAGATACAACACACCTACATGTGTACGTCCCTCAAAACCATGTTTATGTTGATTAGTTTAATGTTTTCAATGTACAAATTCAAGTGTTTAGAAAACAATTTGTGAGCAATGTGTCCATATACCTGATTAGGCCAAAAAAGCATTGTTTTCTGGTCAGGACAGTTTGTCTAAAATGATTTTTTAAAAATTATTCTCAAACCTGTCACTCAGTCTACTATTTATGGCAGTTACTCTTCTTTTTATTTAGTACTTTAGAGCAAGTATGTACATGTATGTGGGGCAGATGTCATTTGCCTGTTCATAATTGACTCTGCAGTTGTCTTCACTGAAGTAGGGAGGGTTATTTTTGTGTTTACTCACTGATCTACAGACTGCATGTGGGCTGGACAAACACACAGAAAAAGACCGACGCAGGGGTATTCAACTGATGAGCGCTGACCAGAAACAATTCTTTTTTCGGTAGTATCAACATCTTAGACTTATAATTCCCAAATACAGCCAAACCCGTGTCACACAAACTACATGAACAACACTTATCTATCCACATGTATACACATACAACACATATTACATGTATTTATAGAAGTAGACCACACGAAACATAACACACACGATTACATAGCCTGATCAAAAGACCGAATATGGCTGTTGTGAAAATAAGGAGGTTTGACGATTTTGCTGTTTTTCCCAATCCATCCTAGCTACAGAATCAAAACATTGAAAACAACCAATTTATACTATTCTTTGAATGGGATGCGCATCATGTAAACCTGCATTTAGTGTGTAACTCAAATAACATAAGCATGTTGCAGTCCAATGGAAAAGTTTCCAAATCCAAACTTCTCATGCTTCCTTTCTTGATTTCAGGAGACCTCACATTCTCTATTGTATCCGGAAATGATGATGGAATATTTGAAATTGTGGAGAGTACCGGAGATTTATATCTTCAAACACAACTGAACTGGGAAAGTGTGACGTCATACAGGTTTGTTGTGCAGGCCAAAGATAATGGTGACGTGGTTAAAAGTGGTACAGCAACTGTTGTCATCGAAGTTCAGGACGATAATGACAACAAACCTTTCTGTGACCCCGTGGCTTACATTGAATCAGTGCCTGAGGACAGTCCCCTTGATACGTCAATAATAAAACCAATCTGTTCTGACTTGGACTTTGGGAGCAACTTCACTTACTCAATCGTTGACGGGAATGATGGGAGCTTCAGAATCGACCCAGAGACTGGCATTCTGTACACTAATGGTCGGTTAGATGCTGAATTCAATAGCAGCTATGTCCTAACCATATCTGTTTTTGATGGTCTCAGTTCTGCAACTGCCGTCATTACAGTGTATGTTCAGGGGGTGAATGAATTCCCACCGATGTACCAGCCTACCCCTGTTTACTTCACTTCTGTCACTGAAGATGCAGCACTAGGAACAATCTTCGAGACAGTATTTGCAACTGACGAGGATGCATTGAGTGATGGAGTGGTCAGATATTCCATTACAGGTGGAAACGTGGGTGACGTGTTTTCAATCGACTCTGTAACGGGTGACATCACCGTGAAAAGAGCACTTGACAGGGAAAGTGTTGATGAATATACCCTTGAAATTACAGCAACTGACCAGGCAAGTATTGGACAAGAGAAGTCAGCATTGGCGTCTGTTAGGGTAATCGTCGATGATATAAATGACCAGACACCATACTTTGAACCATACATATACGTAGCGTCCGTGAAAGAAGATGCTACTACCAGTTCTACGGTTGTCACTTTTACTGTATACGATGGCGACCTTGGCTCACCAAACACCGACTATACCATCGATATATTGACTAGCAATAGCCCCTTTGCAATATCTGGAGATGACCTTGTAGTTGATGGCGTTCTCGATTTCGAAACTGTAACATCATATTATCTCACAATCGAGGTTACTGATATGGGAACGATACCATATAGCTCAACAGGTCAAGTGGTTGTAAGAATTTTGCCAGTTAATGAGGAACCACCAACGTTTGACGTACCACAAGGAGGCTATGATAAAGGTATTGACGAAAACATTCCACCTGGAACGAGTGTATACAAGGTAACGGCTGAAGACATAGTCGATGCACCTGGACATGTGCACAGTACAATACGTTATTCAATAACCGGTGGAAATAGTGATGGGAAGTTTTATATCGACCAACTTACAGGTGACATCTATGTCGCTGGACAACTGGACAGGGAAACCAAAACTGATTATATATTGGAAATAACAGCTACAGATAGCCTCCCTGTGTTTGGAGATGAACTTACTGATGTCGAACCAGTATCCATTAATGTATTGGACACAAACGACAATGCTCCAATTTTTGAAAAAGAAGTTTATGCGATCACAGTAGTAGAGACAGTGTCCCAATATTCCCATTTATTGCAGCTATCTGCAACCGATAGAGATGACGGTACTAATGCCGATATAACTATAAGTATTGTTAGCGGGTACGATTATGGTAAATTCAAAATTGACGATAGTAATGGCAAGGAATATTTAACACTTGAAGCACAATCTCTTGCCTGGCACGAGAGAGAATTTTATTATGTTCGAGTTATGGCAACTGATAACGGAACACCACAAAGAACAAGCTATGCCAGGATCACCATTGAAGTTAAACCAATAAACCAAGACGCGCCGGTGTTTGCGGCCCAAACTGATGATATAGCAATTCCGGAAGATATTCTAATCGGTTCACCTATCTACACTGTAACTGCTACAGATGATGATTATGGCATCCATGGAGAACTCAGTTATTATATTGACGGTGGAAACGACGGTAGTTTTCACATAAACAAAGATACTGGTCTGATAACAGTAAGTGGTTTTATTGACAGAGAGCTTAAGGAATCTTACCTCCTAAACATTACCGTTTATGACAGTGCAGAGAACGAAACACTTGTAAAGGAGGACGAGTTTTCTCTGTCTATTACAATCACCGATGTCAATGATAATGATCCCATTTGTGCCATACCAAGAGAGATAGTCTATGTTAAAGAAATGCAGGAGGATATTATGGGTGGCTTTGAGATTCTGACAACTGTTACGGTGACAGATCCAGACACGGAATTAAATGCAGAACTTTTTCCTAGAGTTGTGGCGGGTGTTCGGTGGGAAGATTTAGAATTCAGTGGTTTCTTGTACCTTGAGGACCAAACTGAACTAATACCTAAACCATCTCCTCTTACATTAGACGTGGTTCCAAAAGTCGCTCTCGACAGAGAACTACACGACATTTACAGCATGGTAATAGAAATCACAGATCAAGGGACACCTAAACGTACAGCACTCTGTGAAGTTGAGATTCATCTAATAGATGTTAACGATAATGAGCCTATAATCACACCATCAAATGTAGCTTTCACGTTAGAGGAGGGAAATGCACCCAGAACACAGTTGTGGCAGTTCGAAGCTTATGACCCTGACGAAGGATCAAATGGAGATACATTCTTTACTATAATTGGGGGTAATGAAGAAAACCACTTTACTCTCGATGAAGATACCGGGGTGTTTAGAACAGATGTTACCTTGGATAGAGAAGAAATATCAAGGTATAGTGTAACGATTTAAGTAGAATTGTTCCAACTTCTTTCATGTGATGTTGCCAGCATGAAAAGTACAATATCATAAGTTGAAATTGTCTAAAAAATATATAGTGAAAGACCACTTTATTGGAGTGTTTGTTTATGCTATAATCTATTTGACAATGGGTGTATATACATAGGTTGACTATTGCCGAATTGTTTATTACTTGGTGAAACTGAATAAGGCTCATAATCTATATATAGATTTTAGTATCCAATAATGGAAATATATCTACTACTAGCTTAAACATGGTAAATTTCACAAGATTGTAAACTCATAGTGAAAACTGGAATCGTGGTGACCATGCCAAAGTTAATATAACAGGATAAACAAGCACTTCGGTTAACCTATATACAATAGAAGGGAAGGCATTGAGATAATAACTTATCATAGATGTTATCATTATGATTAAATATGGTGACATAGCTCATCAACTGATGCTCAATGTAATGAGCTTTTAAAACCTGTCCTTAAAAGACTACGATGATAGGATAATTGCGAATGCCACTTCGATAAATACACATGAAATATGATAAAAAGTACTTTAGAGATGTAACTGCTTTACATTCATATAATACACGGTATTGCGTGACTCTATCAAATAATCGATACTCCTAATTGGACTTACTCTTATAGTTACAATATGGTGGTTAAGGTGTCTGATCGTGGTGACCCAGCTCTCACAGCCACTGCTTTGGTTAATGTAACTGTAGAAGATCTAAATGATAACCCCCCAAAATGTAAAGAATCGTCTGCCAGAAAGCTAACTACTGACGTCAGAGAAGACTTTAAGCTCGGAATGAGTGCCTTGGTTGTACGAAGTAACGATAAGGATGACAACCAATTAAAGCATACTGAAAGAACATATAGGATTATTAGTGGCAATGACGGTAAGATTCGTTGATCAGTTCATTTACTCCTAAACCTATTTTTTTTTTACAATATTTTTTACAATATATTTTGTAAATACAAGGATTGTCGGATATGATATCCTAACACGTAAATTGTGCTGCTGCATACATGCAAGTATGTCAATTATTTTATTTATGTCAATTAATTTATTTACTATGCAAGTATGTCAATTATTATCAAGTATGTCAATTATATTGTGAACACTGAAGCAGAGTCTTAACTCCAGAATGAATAAAGTAAATCATAGAACAATTCAAATCTCTGACCACGATAGAGGTATTATAGGCATGGAAATATAGAGGCTATAAAAGTGACAAAAAACAATAGTGGTAGTGAATAAAAAATGCCAGAGGTTCTAGTCAAATGCTCTCGATAATTTATTTTCATATTTTTAGTTGTGTGAAACTTCTTAAAACTTTTTTTTCTGGAATTTATTTTATTGGTGGTGATTTTTTATTAGTAAATTGTGATCTTGTGTTTACTATCCATTTTAGGAACCTGGAATATCGACCCGGAGAAGGGTAATATATACCTAACCGGAAGCTTAAACCGAGGTGTGCGCCCAAGTTTCTCCTTTGTCATTCGTATAGAAGATGACGGAAATCCGACCACCTTATATGATGAGTGTACGGCAAACATAAATGTCCTTGAACCGTTGGAGGGATTGCCATTGGTGGATGCTGATATAATTTTCAGAGTACAAGAAAATATTCCCGTTGGTACAGTCATTGATGTTATTAATTGTAATGCCTTTGACAGCGATATTTGTAATGGCGAGGACTATTATTATTCTATCATTGATGGCCAGTATGCAGAACATTTCTATCTGGAACCTCTTACTGGTACCGTTATATCTGAAACAGAAGATCTGGATTACGAGAAGTATCCATTCTATAATTTTGTTGTGCATCTCGTCAACAATAATGGTGACGAATCATATGCTATTCTTCTTATCGAACTAATCGATCAAAATGACAATGCTCCGGCCTTCATCAACACATCGCCGTATGCCACTGGCGTACGTGAAGATAGTCTACTTGGTACGACTGTTATACACGTCTCTGCAGAGGATGAAGATGCTGGAGAAGGCAGTGTTATCACTTATTCCTTGTCAGCGGCCTTAGCTGATAATGGACCTATAGCAACCAAGTACTTCAGGATAAATCCCTTAACCGGTATCATTGTCATAAAGGAGGAACTTGACAGCGAAATGTACAGAGAAATAGAGCTTACTGTCCATGCAAGTGATTCCGGATCGCCCCCACTGACTGCTTCTTCTGTAGTCACAGTCCAGATAGTCGACGTTAATGACAATGAGCCAGTTTTTCAACCAACGTTCTATAGTGGAGAGTTGTCGTATTTGAACTTTTTAGGTGAACCGATTATCACACTTCATGCCACTGATGCTGACGAAGGAGCAGTTGTCCAGTTCAACGTTCAAGATTCGACAGGCACATTTACCGTCAATGCTGGAAGCGGAGATGTCAGCCTGGCCACGGGCGAAAGACCATCTGTTTACACAAAATATGCGTTTACAGCAACTGCGACAGATACTGGCAATCCACCATTAATTTCTACGCCAATAAATTGTCGAATAGACACATTCGATCCTTATTTACACTTAATTGACATTCACATCACTGGTCGTACCAAGGAGGACATAACAGATAATCTAGATGAATTTCTCGAACCACTGACTAACATCATTCTAGTTGATTACCCAACTGGTCGAATTGGACTTTCTCACGTAACGGTCATGGGTGATGTTGTAACTGCAGCAGCAAGAAAATTGTTACAGTCTGCGAGGTACAGTTCACTTCTACTATTTCCTCTGTTCCAAGTTAAGAGAAGATCTAAAAAATATGATAAGTGTATGCATATAGGAGACGAAAAAAATAGGATAAGAATAAAACTTAGTTTTCTTCCCTTTGAAGAAATCTCCCTGCCAACTGACCTGTCTGTCTGTCTGTCTGTCTGTCTGTCTGTCTGTCTGTCTGTCTGTCTGTCTGTCTGTCTCTGCCTGCCTATCTGTCTGTCTGTCTGTCTGTCTGTTTGTCTGTCTGTCTGTCTCTCTGCCTATCTGTCTGTCTGTCTGTCTGTCTGTCTGTCTGTCTGTCTGTCTGTCTATGCATATAGTGTTATGTGAATTGTCTCAAACCTATTGTTGCATTTATCATTTGGTGTGTTTCTGTATGCCACATTTACAGTATAATAGCACATGTATATGGTGTGGCTGATGATACAGCAGACAAAGACTTGGGATTGGCAAACACCAAGAACTTTATCTCTCAACAGTACCTCTACTCAGTGTTTGCATCTGATGACGTAGGAACACCTTCAGCTTCTCTGTCCAGTAAGTTATCTTTCTCTATTCGATGCCGCACACACAGTTGGATCATTTCCTGGGTAGGCTTTGATAAAGCAGTTGGAATGATATTAAGTTGGTCCATTTATATTGTCAATGTTGTGAGATAAAACAGTGTATTTCTCAATAAATGACTCAAGGAAATAAGTCAAGGTGAAAGTGATTTGTTTAAGCTTGGATAACTACAGAAAATTGGTGTGAGATTGGGGTGAAATTATGCTTGTAATCTTGTTCTCGAATCATGGGAAGGTTGCAGCAAAATGTGAGTGATTTCATAAAACGAACTTTCAAGCTTGAAAGCCTATATATATGTTACACCCAAACTGTGAAATTGCCCAATTCATTAAATGGGTAGGGAACTTTGCCCAGTTCACGAAATAGTCAATCTTGTTGCCCAGGTTATGAAGTGGGTATGGTAAGATATGCCCAGTAAATGAAATGAGCATCTTTTATAGGACACACACAAAATAAATATCAATCAAATAATTTTATTATCATGTATTTATAAACTCGTCATTTCACAATTCTTATTTTAATATAATTTAGTGTAGCTTGTGTCAACACCCAAATTCAAAACTCATGCCCCCCCCCCCCCCCCCCAATTTCATTTCGCCTCTTTTAGACCGTAATCTATACTCTCATTTGCATAAGGTTGACCATTCCATGGCCTGGGCAAAGTTACATGTACATTTCATGAATTGGGCAGTTTCACGGATTGGGTGTAACATATACATTGAATTAAATTTTGTCTTTCTGTTTTTAGCCTCTTCCGATTATCCCGCTATATTAGTTGAGAAACATGCGAGAGATGTTGAGTCCTTTTGGTTCTCAGCGGCGGGCATCGCAACGATCGTAGCGCTGTCTCTGCTTGGTCTTCTTGGTCTTCTAGGATGCTGCGCACTGTCATTCCACTGCTGTTGTGGCCATGGACCTGGCGGCCTAGAGTGAGTGATATAGTCGTACATGTGAATAGTAGTACCGACGCAAAGCAAACCTTATACGTGTCATATAAATAATGTGAGGTTCGTGGGTCAAAAAACCCACGTAAACGAGTTTACTATGAAGTCACTGAAGCGTGGAATAAATGCATTGTCCAGAAAATATTGGAACCCCATTATGCTCAGTTACAGTGTCAATAATTCAATCTCAAGCACGCGATCATGAATCACTATCAGTGTTTAAATCGAAGTTGCAATTCGACATTGGCGGTAAAATTGTGAAAATGCTCTTCAAGATATTAATGAATTGCATATACATAGTGGGGATTATGTGTTTTGGCTCTTCAAATCAAATGTGATAACTTAAAAACTATCGTCAAAGATTTCTGTAGCAGGGAGCCAATTTGATCAGTTGGTGCATGTAAAACACTACTTTGGTATATACTAAATTCACGTGAATATTTTGTTATGAAAATGTTCTTTCAAATAAAGGACAAACCTAAGAACACTTTTTCTATAATAGTGATCTGAGGATGCAATCATTATTATACATTATTGGCCATAAGGAAAGCAAAAGAAATAGTAACCAAAATACGTAAAAATCAGTTGACTGAGCCTTTGGTGGTGAGGCATATATGTTTACAACTACTGCTATGCAACTACAAACGATGTAATAACGATACGTGTACTTTAATTTCCAGGAGATGGGCTAAGGAGCAAGACATTGATGCTAGCCATGGTCACGACGGCTCGTGCCTTAATATGCCAGGGTGTAGATGGTGTACATTGTGCAGGTTACGTGCTGCGCTGACAATTAAGAAGTATTTAAACTGTGCGTGTTGTGGTTGTGATTTGAGTAACTTGTGTACTTGTAGTTGCTGCAGTAACTTGTGTAGTTGTTGTAAAAGTACACCAAGGTCAGCGCCTGAAGAACCAGAAATACCTCGTACTGGTAGACATGGATGGGGAGAGAATGGTAAGGAAAAACCTTTTACATTTGCAGCTGTGTCAAAATCTTAAAAATCTATGATGTCTCTGTCTGTCTGTCTGTCTGTCTGTCTGTCTGACTGTCTGCCTGCCTGGTTACCTGTTTGTACATCTGCCTGCCTGACTGCCATCCATCCACGCACCTGTCAATATGTCCACTTTCCTTGCTCTTATCAGTCTGTAGAGTCACCCACCCACCCATCTATCTATCTATCTATCTATCTATCTATCTATCTATCTATCTATCTATCTATCTATCTATCTATCTATCTATCTATCTATCTATCTATCTATCTATCTATCTATCTATCTTACTATCTATCTATCTATCTATCTATTTATCTATCTATCTATCTATCTATCTATCTATCCATCCATCCATCCATCCATCCATCCATCTAACCACCCACCCACTCACCCATCCCCCAACCATCCCTTTCTGTCAACCTCTAATACCGTGAACTTCCTTTAGGTAACGTAAAGTAAGACATTTAATGGCACGTCGGAAGTTAAGGATAACATCACAAGTGATAGAAGTAAGATGCTAATATTTCAGATATTAGAAATAAACATGTACTGTTTTTATATTCTAGTGTATAAGGAATACCACAGAAGTGAACTACCTGTCAAAGGGAAAGCTGGAGAGCCTGTCACATCCGTAAGTAGTCTTAGTATTAGAAAATGCACAAACTATTACAGCTTCGGACGTGCAAATGTATGGATCACCTTTGTTAACTAGTTCAACTTAATAGATTGCATAGATAGATTTCATTCACTGAACTTGACACAATGTTTTCAAAACAATAGGGCACCACTTCCTTTTAAAAGTAGTTTCAAAGCCAAGGTGGTCCCCCACCAGCTCTGTTAGTCTTGTACAATCATTGGAAGTACATCATAAAAGTGGGATAAGGACATTTTCTGAAGTCCCAGCTATACTACATGGTCCAAGTTGGTTTAAAGTCTTGGTTATTCAACAACACAAGGGTACTAAAGTGAGTCTGATGTTCATAGTATCAGGAATAAAGTGTTCAGTCTTGTACATCCAATGTGAAAGTCTTAAACTGTCTAATTTTGAGAAAGCCAGCTGACACAGATTTGATTACAATGTAACCATCATGATCCAGTTAGGTGCCAACTGAATAGTCTTAGTATGCCTATGATAAGAATAGCACTTGTCATTTACTGACTGAAATCTACCTTATACAGTAAGTTTAGTCTGACTAGTTACACAAATGAATTCATACGCTTGGATGTCCACAGCAGTATTAGCCCTTAGAAGTGTATTAATTGTTATTGTTTAACTTACACCATGACATGAACATGTATTTTGACATTCAAACTTTACGTGTATTCCAGTGAATAAATTCAATAAATAAAATTGATGAACATGAGTGTTATTGACGGATTTTCTTATATTTTATTTCAGAGTGGAGGAGGAGGTGTTCAAGGTAAGTTGTCATCCATAATACTGTGTTTCAGCAATCTCCTCGTATTTGTTTTTCATTTTTTTAATGTATTGAGTTTATGGGAACATTTCAATTGCACTAACCTGTTTACCTGTGCACGTGCTGAATTGAAGGACTAATCCCTCATCAAACTCTGCCGTGTTTAACAAACCCAAATAGGATCTGACTTTGCTTTACTGTTAGACTGTTTTTTTTGTTCTAATTATAATGTCACCACGCCAAGCCCAGTCGGTAGGATACGGGTTATAACATTAATCTAGCGTAAACTTTTCAATTTCCAACACAAACAGTTTTAGAAAGCTGTGTCTAGAGCTTTCAGCATTTCACTGAGGACTTCATCAGCAGACTGGAGTAATAACTATGCACTAAAACAAAGGTGTTAATTACTAGTTTTAGAATACACACCACCACGGCTTAGTGAGTGATGTTAACACCTTGGTGTTAATACTGTACATGTAATGAAATGGGAAGGTATATAGTCCAAATGTATCAATGGTTTCTAAAATGATCTTCACTGAAAAAACTTTGTCGAACTTAAATTACATCACACACAAAAGCAAACCAATAATAACGTGAAAACTGAACACTGATTTTTTTTTGTATTTAACAAAATTTTTATTGCAGTCAGAAAAAAACCCAAAAAACATGAATATTAATGTTTATACTTGAAATTTGCCAAAGATCACATTCACGCTCAAAGCATGGCTGTATTTACGATGACAGCCATTTTCGAAGAAAGTGAAAGAGGAAACTGGTTATGATATATGTATTATAAATAAATCAACAACTCACGATACACCCCTTCGAGACTGACAGCAATTCAAACAGCAATTATAGTGTGGTACTACTTAACCAAATAAATCAAAGTCATACCACTGAACATGCATTTATTCACGTAATATCGTCATCCATCACCTAATTAAACAAACAACATCTTCGGACAAAGTTTCATTCTTTAAACCTGCAGACAGGAGAATTCATCTTCATATGATAATTTTTTTTGTTTCTAAATATCAACGGCACCGCCTGATGCTATTGGTTTCCTAATTGTATTTTTACAGGTGGCGGCAAGCTGCCCAATGTCAGTGAATAACGTGAAGATTGCGATGAGTTAAATCATGTAAAAATCGAAACATACGAACAACCAGCTTGGAGTACCTTCTCATTTCATCATGTATAATTGGACTCACTAATTTACAGTAGTCGTGCAAGCGATTTTAGATTTAGGTTTATTGCAATCATTGTTATGTAACCCCTTTTTGTGATCTATAAAACTTTAATATAGTGTTAACACTTTTGAAAGAATTTATCGTCAACCCTAAATTGTACTTCAAAAGCTAGTTCACACGGTACGAGTAGAAAACAGAGTTACATTTGTCGCTCTCGCTCTCCGTCCGCCAACTCTTTTTCGCTATGACTAGGGTCTAGGATGTGAATTATTGAAAGTAGTACATGTACAGGTATTGATATACGAATTGTCTATGTATTTGACAGGCATGACAGGCGTGTTCCATAGTTTTACTAAAACTTTCATTGTACCTTTTATTCTACAAAAGAATATTTTTGAGATTTTAAAAATCCCCAAAAGGCCTCTCTGTACGACTGTGGTTTCTTAAGAGTATATTGTAACATTTACATTGTTTTTATATATATTTACATACACACTGGGAATATAGTGAGGTATGCATGATTGCAAACCGTGTCAACTTTATGACGCGCTATAATAGGAGAACATTAATGCCCTTGTAATCAAAGCATTGCAACTAAAGATAAGAATTTTGGGTGAATACAATTATTCGGGTGTAGCCGATGTGTAGTGAAAGTGTACAATGTATTCTAGTTTTGTGTACTATTACAAGTAACTACAGTTAGTTGTTTTACTGGCCTATGGCTACGCCGGGTGTGTCTTATTACTATAAAGTCCAAGTATGCTTATTGATTACAATTTGACTCATGGTAATTAATTCAATAACTATATAAACTAGCAACTTTAGGTAGGACGACTTAATGCATAAGTGTGACTGTGCATTATAACGAAAAGTTAACACGGAACGAGAGATACTGGCTGACTGTCTTGACAAATTACCGAATTCTGTCGAAGTATAAGCAATTATGTAAGGTACAGGACATTTTTTTGCTATCGTGTGAAAGTTACTTTGAGTTCATATGGTGATTAACAGTTCGGCACAAATTCTCTGCATTGTGATACCTGATTTGCTCATCAATGTATATATTATGGTATTATAATATAAATTCTTTTATCATTGTCGATAACATCACAGTAATGCTTAATCAGGCGCTGTACAACATTCATTTTGACAGATGATGTTGAGAAGATAAAAAAGCAACACGAAGCTGATAAAGTCCACCTCAAACAGGTACAAGGTGCTGACAAGGCCCGGGCTGAGCAAGACCTAAAAGACAGATTAGCCGAGAGAAGATCTCGTCGTTATGGCAACCCTCAGAACTAATGAGAAATTCGATAATAACGTAATTTTATGATTGTGATTGAATGTATGCTATTGTCAAAGTACAGTGTGATGAATAGACGTCGACAGTTAGGAATGCTAAGGACATGTTATATCACTCGAACTTTCATTGTTATCATTTTAAAGTTAAAAGTTTATGCTTTTAGTTGTAGTTTTCGTAATCTTCTGTTATTGGTCAAAAGACAACTTCAAAAGGGACTCTATTGTACATTGGACGGTGACTTCATTGATTGATCGATGTGTCAATGGAATGCATCATTTCGGAATCCAAAGTAATCTAGACATTGTAATAACCAGTTTCACAAACAAACAAATGACTTGAATTGTATGTATTCATCTAACAAAGGAAATATTTCCTGCTTTAAAAGTCACATTAAAAAGTTAACCTTTTCAGCAAAGAGTCGTGTGTATATGTATATAAGTATATTTTCATAAACTATTATGACATAGATATAGGTACAATAAATACATATTTTATTGATTGATTACTAAAAAGATGGAAATAACGCTGTCATGACATTGTGTGGCGTGACACTACCTCATGAGATGACATTTAATAGATAGTATTGGTTGTTTTCAACCTCGTTTCCTTCAAACGTTTTATCAAAATGTACTACTAATAAATTCTTCTTGTATATCAATTGAAAAGGCATCAGTCAGACGATCCATGATAATAAAGAAACACATTGTTGTAATCGACAGAGTCTATTTCATCATCTTTTTTAAAGAGAGGTTCGACAAAGTAAATGATGATTCTTACATACTTTGTCATGAAATCTGGGTTTAAAATTTTCAGCAACATGTCGATTGAAAAAATGATCATGATCACACCCATACTACAAATGTGCATGACAATCATCTAATTTAAACTTTTAAAAAAGTACATTCATATATGTTCAGATTCGTCATGTATCCATAAAGGGATCGACGAATTTCATGGGCGTTGCGCATATTTTGCAAACTCCTCTTTTGGGCATGAAGTCTTCAGAGATAGAAATGTTTGTGTCTTTTACACACACACACACACACACACACACACACACACACACACACACACACACACACACACACACACACACATATATATATGCACGCTATTTCTCTAAAGACTTTCTTACACTTTTTGTCATAAAACCTTAGCATTTGGGTGTGTGAGACACACAATTCTTGTTTGAGACACACTGAATCCTGGTCATAAGAGCAGTGTGTAAAGCAGGATGCTTTGAAGAAGTCACCTCCGACTAACGCATCTTTTGATGTGTTCTGTTATAGAGTAAATTGTAGCATAAAACGTCAAATGCTAAGCTCTTATGACCAGGATTCATTGTGTCTCAAACAAGGATTGTGTGTGTCTCACACCCAAATGCTAAGGTTTTATGACAAAAAGTGTACTTTGCGACCATTCTCTTATTTCGGTTAGTTTTTCCACTTTGCAAATCTTAAAACTTCCCAGTATTTTATATTCATTTCAACTGGCAACTGGAAATCAATCAAACAGTAACAAGAATCCCAACAAGACATACCTGGATTTGATTTGACAGTTGATGAGAGGAATGGGGAGCGCTGTCATCTTTGGCAGCTTTTGTTGTCATGCTTGGTCTCTCGCAGCCAAATCCGTACCCATTTCAAATCATCTGAGTCAGCGCACCATAAGCTTACTAAGAACGTCAATCGAGAGAATGCTTTAGAGTATGTAATCCGGCGAAATTGAAAAGATTTACTAAACACACTCACTGGAAGTTTTTGAAACTGGACAAATGACTTAACAACTATGGAGCGCTGTATGGACTGTGTTGATGGTATCTGAATGCTAATCGTATAACCTCTCACCTATAACTATTACGCAGTTTACCAACAGCTCCATAAAGAAACAGAGAACACAAAGGAACAGAACACAGTTGGTACATGGTCCACACCTCTAGTTGTTATTACAAACAATATGGGAACAAAAAATAATGGTCATGCGAGAATCCATGGCAACCATTGCCTTTAAGATTCGAAGGGTGCAACACCTATCCTATTCGCAGTACACGTCGTACGGATAGTGGTATAGCGAAGTAAAAGAATGAGTTAGATATATGTTTGTCTTTTCCGTCTGTATACTGAGAGTATTACCCCGATCATGCGTGAAAGGATGTCACGTCTGGGCATAAATAGTCTCAGCAAAATACAAAGATCAAAGAAATAACAAAGACGTCATCACAAAACCTTGAAAAGATTCAAAAGCAATGATTCTTCATGTTTGTGTTCCAATATATAATCAACATTCAGACAAGAAGGTTCTCGATCTCAAGAAGGGAGTTTTAATTTTTCGATCGTCTCGGACATTCTCTCGGTTGTTTGGAGCTCCACTCGAACTTGCTTTAAGATTCAAGATGCCAATCAAAAAGATGATATTTCTAGTATTTTGTTTGATTCTATTATTTGGAGAGGCTTTAGGTGAGTAAGATATCTGAATCGTTCAGGTTTATTGTATATTAACCCCTATGTGACCAATGTATATCCCTTGTAGCATGCTTTGCAGTATGTCCTCAACAGCCACTTTTACTGTGAAAATAGTTGGTCGTATTTGATCAACGTTTTGTGGAAGACTATGATGACTGCAGTGTAGTGGAAAAGACTCGGCACGACGATAAAATGTTAATGGCGGAAACTAAGCATTCGTGATTTTTCTGTATGTTTATTGCACTAGTGTTACAAAAAGTAATTTCAAAATAACACCATTGATACTAATGCTCCGATTGAAACTGGCTTGATGGCTAATTTTGACGTTGTTCTTTACAACAATCAAATATGTGTTATTTCACCGAGACTTGCACTTGTTTTATTCGCATTTGGCTATTCGTAAATACATTATTGCGTTACTTCAAAGTTGGCAAGAGCGAGCAAAATGTCATTCCTGTGTACAAATCCATATAGGGTACTTTATCACATTCAGTAGACCGATGTAGACATTTGTTTGCTACGATGATGACAGGATGTAATCGTCAGTTATAACAACTTTTATTACCAGAAATTATAGACTTATACTAAACTTATATACAAATGTACAAAATATCAAAATTTACAAGTCAAATGAGCCACAGAATAGATAGTGTAGAGAATTACGAAACACATTTCTGCCTAAGGCCACAACAATCAGTGTGATTAAACGGCGTGTTGTATCAGAATGACAGCTGGGAAACTAAATAAGAATTCATGTGACAAAAAGAAAGTAAAGTGAGAACAGAAACAATACACAATTTAAAAAAATGTTGACTGGAATGTAGTTTAAGGTCGTCTCTATTACTAGTTGTTTTTTTCTGTCAGAGTAAGGCATATAGTTCTAATGTTTTGTTCCGGCGTGTTTGAGGCCATGTTGGTTTATGGAGACGTTTACTTTTGGAATTACTAGGTTAATAACGATAAACGAAATGCTAATTTTGATTTTCTTCAAAACACACAACCGATACACACAAGTATACCTCGGGGTCAGGCCCACGGAAACCACACCAGTTAATAAGAACACTCGAGTAAAAGTGGTTTCTGCGAGTAACTTACGAAAGCTTTTTCCATCAGGTGCCTATTTCATTGCAAATATGAAAGGTAACTAAGCTAAGAAATGCGACCGAACATCTATTCTTGCAGTTGGCGTGTAATTAGTCATTATTTGGCATTGATGATCTTTTAACTTAATGTTGTCGTCTATGTGACTACTAGTCGCTAAATGCAAACTTTGTTCGAGTATTAATTCAGAACACCTGATAGTTCACTGTGACCTTAAGTCGCACATTAACATTAACATTACCCTAAGACATTAATAGTAAATTGTAATTACCCTAAGACATTAATAGTAAATTGTAATTACCCTTAATAGTAAATTGTGGAGATTTGAAAATTGTATTATCCATATATGTCGATATATAGGAATTTAGGAGCACTTTCAGTTCTGCGTTTCACATCAGAACATATGACGCTTCTACGCGACACCTGGTATGGTACCAGCGAATTGTAATGTTATCTAAAATGTAGATATGTCGTGACCAACCAGTACAATAGGGAACTTACAAACCCGTCATTGAATGTTGCATCATGGGAAATGTGATATTAAATATCAATCAGTACTGCAAACAATATCATTACATCGTTTGTAACCACAAATAATCATTTCATGGATACCCTGATCATTGTAGGAGGGCTATTCTATCGATAGCCCAGATCAGGTATTATGAAAACTACAGATAATCCTATAGTCCTTTGCAAGTGAGCATGCTCAGTCTGGATTGCAAGTTCCCTATTGTGTTACCGCGATGTTTTCTCTGCGCCACCCAATTAGGATTGGCTCTAGACAATGTTTTTTTCTATCGCCATACAATGATAATTGCGTCACCTGCAATAGTTATTTCGTTTACGTTTGCTACTCACAGCATCATTTATATTCTTTATGGATGCGTCGAAAGCTTTTGATCATTCTAATTACTGGACGTCGGACGCTTTTTAAGAAACTTTCATTGAGGGGAGTTCCTGTAATATTTGTAAGACTTTTTATATTTTGGTGTAGATCCAAGCATGTCTTTGATAAGTTGGATGTACAGTTTCATTTACAGTAATTTTAGTATTATCTCCGTTTTTAATGTTTATATCGATGAGCTGAGATTATAAAGTTGACTAAGTTTGGTATCACAATCCTTAATCACATTTTTATGCCACTGTTCTTTTGTGTTTAGTCCTTCAAGCAAAACTTGCACAACCTGATCCATGTATGTGTATTGATCACGACATTATTCTAAATGTAACAGAAAAACAACAACAGTTTGCATGAATGTGATGCCAAATTACTTGTATACACTCCAGATATTTATTTGAATTGTGATAAGCCCTTAAAAGTATGCGTACAGCCATTACCATTGTGCAGAGGAGTAATATCATGTAGAGTGAAATTTGTGCAACGAAATAAAATTTGTGCCGAGCAAAACAATGAATTCACAGAGCCACTATCATTATACGGAGAGATCATTGCCAGGTGAGAATAATATTGTGCAGCGCACAAAAAATTATTTCACAGAGCCAAGTCGTGACTGTAGGGAGTAAACTTGTGACTTTGTGCATAGCAAAAACATGATTAAGCGCAGAAACTATAATTGCGTAGAGTGAATATATCACGGCAATACGATCATTTGTACTGGTTGGCCACATCACAATGATCTCTCAATGACGTGTACGACTCTGTCTCTATACCGTATTCATCTAAGGTAAATATATTCGAAAGAGATGGCACTCTTGTTTGCTAGACAATAGACAGACAGATAATTATACCATCACGCAACCATGCCATAAAGAAGAAAGGTGAACTTTGATCTATATATCTCGTTGTTACGCTCCCCTCCCAAACTTTGCTTTAGCTCCTTTACAAGCCTTTATGCAATGTTTACAAGATATCAACGAATTTCCTCTAAAAAACAAATAGTTACAAAAGAAAACGAATTTTACCTCATTTTATGGGGAGATGTGTGTATATGTGTGTGTGTGTGTCTGTTTTTCTGTCTGTCTGTCTGTCTGTCTGTCTGTCTGTCTGTGTCTGTGTGTGTATGTGTCTGTCTGTCTGTCTGTCTGTCTGTCTGTCTGTCTGTCTGTCTGTCTGTCTGTTATCGTTTCCTCAAAGACGACTGACACACTTCAAATGAAATTTGGTACACACAATCTTTTAAGTAATGGCTAGAATGGATTAGATTTTGGTAACTGTCTTGATTATTAATGAGGCACTTCAGTAATTGCCTAATATTTTCAGAATGCAGGCTTCAAATGTCATATAATTTGGTATATACAACATGATAACAAAGTATGTGGGTCCTATACAGTGATTTGGTGTAGCTTTTAGCTTCAGTGTGTAATTTGCATTATATAAAGAATTTCGGTTATTTGTCAATATCTTAGGAACACATGATTCAAAAGCGAAATATTATTCTAAAAGCCTGTTGATGGATTTTTTAGCTGTAAATAGTAATTTGCATAATTTGGTTAGCAGACAATATCTTAAATATGAAAACCTCAAAGGTACTAGAATTTGGTGTATACATTGATGAAAATAAAGTATAAATGTCCTACAAAGCTCATTTCATTCATGTAGCTGTTAATTTTAATGACTATTAGATTCATCAAATTCAATTTCGAATTAATCATTTTAACAAGTAATTAGTAGATGGCTTGATGTTTGTAAGTGTAATGTGTATGTTTTTCATTTTATTTTTTACTCTTAACTGTGATGCTCAAAATACATTATATGCATTTGTGATAACGATTTGTATTGTTTTTTGATGCATTTCAATTTATCCACAGGGATCAGTAAAAATAGTCATCTCTTATCTCATGCATTTCATCTCATTTCTCATTTCATCTCATTTCATGTCATCTCATTTCATGTTACTTCACTTGCATGCAACAAATTGCATTAACGTAAAAATCATTCAACTTTAACATTACAATATATAAACGAATTTCACAAGACAGATAGTCCATAGGAGAAGAGTTTTAATTTGGTGGGCTCTAACTATATCAATGGTTAATACACTATTACTGGATTCGTCATGCACCTAAACCTATGGATAATGTTAATCTATATACATTTGTACCTGTTCAACACGTTTTGTCAAAATTGGAATTATTTTGGTTGTCAGTATATCAGTATATTGAATCCAGCACTTTGAGTAGCCGACATAGTTTGTCCAATCTATTGTTCACGTTTTGGTTACCATGTCAATTGCGAAATTGTTTGAAGCTACGTATTTTGGATATGCTTAGTAAATGTAAACCAACAGATATAATCAATTTGTAGTCCATTTTGCCAAAAATACTTCATTCTCAATCTCATCTATTCATATTGCTATGGTTACCAAGGATATCCACCAAAATAAAACATGTTGGTCCTTCCCACTATATTGAATCTTTCTGCACAGCTTCATCTAAATAAACCTGTATAGTATTCAGTGCATTCAGTATAGTATTCAGTGATTCTAAGATGTGTCTAAGATTCTAAGATCAATTTTAATGTAGCAATATACTATACCCTTAGACACGTTCATCGGGTCGGAAAGACAGTTACAGTACGTATTGTACCACGACAAAGCGTTCATAATTATTACTTACGAGTAACGCCTGTTCAGGTCAATAGGCTTTGTCAAACTGTCCGTTTGCTGGCTGTACCGCTAGGCGGCGTATTGGCAAATCTGAGAATCTCGCCACACCAGATCAGAAGAAAAAGGGGCAACACCATGAACAGTGATGAGGGATTACGGCAACTTGATAAAAAGTCAAACATGGTATTTTAGTTACATCAGCTCACCCAAATATCTTATTTCATTCTGTTTGCAGGTCAGGTTACACCCTGTTCCTTGACCTACACATCTACAACTTTTTCTGTTCGAGAAAACTCGGCTCCTAACACACCAATTGCAGTAGGGCAGTCATCTTTTACACCAAGTTTACCAGCATGCGAAGCTAGAGTTGTATCGGCAAGTCCTGGACCTGTGGATGCTTTCTATGCTAAGGAAGACGACGCATCGGTAGGGTCCCGATTTTAAGTTTTATGAAGGGGAGACTAAGTAAATCTTGAACAATGGGGCTCCTCCGTTCATCTGTCCGTACATTCGCATGCCCGTCCGTCCGTCAGTAATACGTCATTTCTTTGACATACAATTTCCAATTTAAATCAAACCTGTTACAAAGATGATATATCATATGGGACATATGCATGTCTCTGTGACATATGCAAAATTGACCAAATGGCGGTCATACATGTATTTGTAGTTAAAACTCAATAGTTACCCAATAACTTAAAGCTTGCAATATACAGAGAAACCATTCAAGTGCCTACTCCCATATTATCGAGTTATTGACCTTCAGGAGCAATTATCAAAATGTTAAAATCTTGCATTTCACAGACACGTCACTTTGTAGTATATTGCCTAGTTCTTCCAAATCCATATAGCAGAAACGAAATATACACAAGTATTACTTTTGTGATTTTCAATATTCTTATTGATGAATCACTTTTATATTCGTAAATCACATTTGCAGTTTATTTTTACATTGGATAAATGTTTTATTTGTTGTCTTAACCTTATGTTCACATGCTACGATCCTGTTGTTGTACAAGACTTTTGCATGGTGTACGCATGCGTGTTTTCGTTCGAGTGTGAGAAAATAAAATGATTCGATCGTAAAACTGCATTTGTTCATTCGACGCATACTCCTTGCATGGGAATAGCATTCGTTTTTGGATGTGAAACCCTTCATGACTTTTCAACTCCGTGACGAAAATCACGTGGTTTATGCTATTATGCTAATACATGTAAATCCTTCATGGCAAGGAGTGTATATTACTGTAGAGCTCAAAATATTTAATACATAGCAACTCCATTCAAGTGTCATGACCCCATATAATAACTTGCAAGCTTTCTTCAATGCAGACTATCCAAATAATATCGACAATTCATTTACATGCAAGTAAAGTATTTGAGGGGTTCTGTGTCTTCTTCGGAGACTTGATCATGTATTGTTACAATATCAACGTTGTCTCAATTTGGTTGGTGAATTTATATAATGAATGATTGTACTATAAAATCCCAGACCCTAGGTCTATAGGTTAAGTTCGGCATCACAAAAACCTCTGCGATGCGCACGCATGTCTTAATTGGGTATATTATTTCTTGTTAGATTTATGAATGAATTGACATTCGGTATGAAAAAGTATAAGACTGCAATTCAGACAAGTCTACTCTTTTTACAGTTGTATACTGGGGTCGAAAGTTTGGATTATGAACAGAGCTCACAACAGAAAGTTTTAGTTGAAGTTTGGCACGAAACCGATGTAAATTCGAAAGATAGTGTAACTCTTACCATCAACATAATAGATGAGAATGACGACCCTGTATTTATAAATCTACCTAATGGTGCCGGCACACTCTATGTTAACGAAGACGCCGCAATTAATACAATAGTACACACGGTTGTCGTTGCGGATGAGGACAGCGACGCTATTACCTTTTCAATCATCAATCAAAGTCCAGGTGGCGCATTCAAGTTTCAAATCAACCCATCATCAGGTGTTGTCACTACCAGAGGTACACTCGAAGCCGACAGTCCTGGTGAAGTGCCTCAGTATATACTTACAGTCAGGTGAGAGAGAGAGAGAGAGAGAGAGAGAGAGAGAGAGAGAGAGAGAGAGAGAGAGAGAGAGAGAGAGAGAGAGAGAGAGAGAGAGAGAGAGAGTTAGTTCATGTTTCATGTTATATTTCATGATTTTTTGTCAAATGGACATAAAAAACTATTTATGCAATTACTAAAATAACGATATATGCAATTACTAAAATAATTAAAAATCAATTGCAAGAAGTTAATTACCTACCGTCTGGCAAAGAGTCCACGAGTACTTAACGTGAAATGTTAATTACAGAGAAGAATTCCAAATGCATGTAATACAGTTAAACATAAACCTATTACAATTAACATATTAAAACAGAGCAAGTGATGGCAGAACAGCCATAACGGAAACCATGGCAATCAATATCCGGGAAACATTTGATGAAAGACCAACGTTCGACAGAAGTCTTTACATTGGTGAAATCGATGAAGACGCAGCTTTTCAGACAGCTGTCACATGGCAAGTCACTGACCCAAAGGAAGAAATCAATGATCGAGATACTGGTGATACATTCACGTATAGTCTGAGTGGTAAGTAGATATTGTAACGACCGTGATAGTGGTGATACATTCACGTATAGTCTGAGTGGTAAGTAGACATTTCTAACGACCGTGATAGTGGTGATACATTTACATATAGTTTGAGCGTTATAATATCAGTAATGTTGGAAATTATTTTAAATGGAAGATGTGATTTCGAGGTGTTCCTCAATGTTTAAATAATCTTCTTGAAAATGTCCAAGACATGTAATTAGAAAGTTATGGATTTAAGGGAAAATATAGTTGATATTTCTCTTCATTCTCTCTAGGTGGTGGATCATCTGGATTTACCGTAGCATCAGATGGTGCTATAAAGACCCTGAATGACTTTGATCTTGATGGAGGAGGTTCTGATACATTTGATTTTGTGTTGACTGCTACCGACAAGGGTTCGAATACTGGTACTACAAGTATCCGTGTCTTAGTTAATCCAGTGAATGAATATCCACCAGAGTTTGACAGCGTTACCTATGATAGGGAGATCTATGAGAATAGCGGATCGGGTGAGTACTCTTCTGGATATCATTATTGTTGATGAATAGTTATACTCTTTTCCGACTCTTCCCCATTGTTACAACTATGCTCTCAATTTCATATAGCGGGCCTTTTTTTTTCAGTTAACGGACACTTTTACACAAAGAAAGTGTCTGCATACTGTTAATCCATGAAAAGGGTACTTTTCGCTAACACTTTATACCCATGAAGGAAACTCTTTAGCAAGTTAATCATTTCTATAGCACTGTCCCCAACTTGTTAACTGTTACAATGCAATCAACATGTGCACTACAATTATAGTGATTTCCCCCGGAAGATTTTCATCTATAGTTTCCATGGCAATAATAATTTCGAGTAAATAACAATTCATCAGAATGTTCTTAGGGTGTATCCGAATATATAGAACTGACCATTTGTCTGTTTTTGTATTTTTGAATAATTACATTACGTCATTTGACGCGCTTGATATAAATGGTACACACGGCACTGAAATGAAATACTAAAGTGTTGGTTATCAACATGTACAGGTGCTAGAGTGGTAGATTTCGGAATTACGGATAGAGATTCTGGTGACACACTGACTCTTACTATTTTAAATGGTGACGATGCAAGTCCTAATAACAAGTTCGACACAAGTGGAACATCTCTGATTACAAATGGAGTACTGGATTATGAAGCAGTCACAGTTGCAAGCGACATTTACATTTTGACTGTAGAAGCAGTAGATTCAGGTGGACTGAGCAGCACGGCTATAGTAGCTGTGAAGGTAAGTTTAAGGGAAATAGTGCTCTTGAGGTGGAAGTTTACATGTAAGTGAGTGTTATTATTGCTTTGTCATACACAATTTGACCATTTTCGAGATTCTAGTTATCAACCTTGAACGAAGAATATTAAAGGAACATGGGACAACTTGAGACATTGACTTCATCATATTCACGAGTACATGTTACACCCAATCTGTGAAATTACCCAATTCATGAAATGGGTAGTTAACTTTGCTCAGTTCATGAAATAGTCAATCGTGTTGCCAAAGTTATGAAGTGGGTATGGTAAAAATATGCCCAGTACATGAAATAATGAGCATCTTTTATAGGACACACACAAATAAGAATCAAACAACTTTATTATCATGTATTTACAAACTCATCACCTCACAATTCTTATTTTATTATAATTCAATGTAGCTTGTGGTTTTAATAGAGTTCAATAATCAACACCCCAGTTCAAAACTCTTGCCCTCAAAATTTAATTTGGCCCCTTTTAGATCGTAATCTATACTCTCATTTGCTTAAGATTGACCATTCATGAACTGGGCAAAGTTACATGCACATTTCATGAATTGGGCAGTTTCACGGATTGGGTGTAACATACATACACACATACACTCATACATACATACATACATACATACATACATACATACATACATATACATATCATGCCTTTAAATTGATGTAAAATCAACATGCAGTTCTTCACATGTGAAATAAAGAACACAGAAACAATGTCAGATTTTGTCCTTGTCCTTTGCTATATTTCAAGACTATTGCTTTATAAATTGAAAGATAATTGTGTATGCAAGGTCATAGGCCAAGACTCAATATAGACATTCTAACTCTAACCATAACCCCTCTGTCTTAGAGGGACTGTGCTGTAACTCAGGTCTTCCATTTTGGTGTTCCGACGTTATTTAATTTGCAGGTTCTCGGAGTCAACGAATTTACACCATCGTTCCCTGGAGGTCGATCCATTTCGGTAGGTGTGTCTGAAGATGAATCAGTCGGAGAAACAATTTATTCTACAAACACTCAGGATGATGATAGACTTGAGGATGGATTGATGGTTCATGAAATACTTTCCTATAATCGTAAGTATCTTACTGTCCCTAATAAAGTGAATCCGCTAGAGAAGAACAGACCCTATAGGTCGTGCTTTAGCTGCTATGTGCACGGGATTGCCATAAAAAACAATTAACCCAGTACTTCAATATTGTAATTAGAGCATTTCTATTCTTCTTTCATAGTCACGATGCTAGACATGTATTTGGTAGTCCTGACATGATATCCGAAACATATCAAATCATTAGGTCAACTCTTTGCAACTCTTATTATAAGCTTAATATGAGATCTAGAGATAAACAGAGTACCACAAGTGCTGTAAGCAGGCCAGTACATATTTCTGACTTCGAAAAGGTGTTAACGTAGAATGAAAGATCGCCCCTCTCGAATACATGTAGTTTCTAATACATCTGGCCTGGGAATGAGCATTTGAATCCTACCTCACATCGACTGTGCTAATGCACAGGGTCTACGAGCGTCAGAAATGATTTATAACGTCGAATTCATCATAACCGTATACATAAGTAATATACACGTAGTTCGCAATGCTTTATTAGTATATTTATTAACTATGGCAGGCCATCTACCAACAGATGACAATATTTATGAATTTTGGTCAGTTGTCCATACCTAGGAGAGGTAACTTTTGATTCCACTATTAGAGTGCTTTCCATCTCTGAAGCTATACTATAATTTGCATTTGTAGTCGTTCTGGAAGATTGACTAGGTCGACAATACACACAGACAAGCTGTGTATATGTAGTTATTATATGCTCGTTCCCGGCAATTTTACCACTGGTATATATCAATATTTCACCATGGAGCACACTGACGTATGAACGTGACCAATGTTCTCATAAAATATTGAATTACTCGATTGTATATTTACAGCTACAAGTGGGATCAATATCTTTGACATTGGAGTAGCAAATGGTGACATCACACTCAAATCCAGACTTGACTACGAAACACAGCAGACGTACACACTCCGATGTAAAGTCAGCGACTCAGGTACACCGAAGAAGACGTCGATAGCAGACGTTGTAATCAATGTTCTCGATGTTAATGACAACCCACCGACATTGACTCAAAGTGTGTTTTCTGTCACCGTGAAGGAAGACGATACTGCTGGTACACTCCTGGCAGCATTCAACATTGATGACCCTGACTCTGATGACATCACAAGTTTTATTTTCAGTCTTGAGCCGACGTCAGACCCCACATATGACGCTGGTCCTCCAGAATCTAGTTTATTATTTCAATTTGACCTTCCAGCTGAAACTCTAGAATTAAGGAATCCAATAACAATTGATCCCGGTGACACGGATACGTACCCAGACACGTATGAACTCATTGTGTACATTGCTGATGAACCTTCTGGAAACACTGCTACTGCTACTGTCTATGTCCAAATTGACCCGGTCAACGACTACGACCCAGTGTTTGCTGCTACACCCACAACTCCTGCTACCATTACAGTAGGTCTAAATTTCTACAGCAAGTTGCCAAACTTTAAACTTTATATTAGGAAAACCCCTTTTCTTTTTATCTCAAGGAGTGCCACATGCAACCATGATAATTTCGTTAGCATGTGACATTTATCTAGAATGAAAATATTGCGCAATTTGAAAATATTACAATTGATACAACTCTACGATACTACGTTTATTCATTGTCGTTTACAGAAATATTTTTTTGATTAACAGGTTTTTTCTCACATTATCAATTCGCAGTCACAAAGGCAATCACAATTGTGTTATGTAACAGAATATCATATAATTCCTCTTTTGATATTTGCAGACAGCCGAGGACACTGCTGTAGGGACAAGTGTCTTCACCATTTCAGCCACTGATGACGATTTTGGTCCTCAGGGGGACGTAGTATATTCTATCATCGGTTAGTATTTTAGCAGCCTGAGATAAATACATAATTAGGGAATATTACATGACGACATCTTAAAATTCACAGGGATTTCTTACAGGGGCGAGAAGAGTGGTTGTTGGGATTTGAAAGAAGAAACACTTCTTATAAGAGGAAAAGTAAAGAAGATTTATGATACAAATAAATGTTTCTAGTCAGAACATAGTTTGTATCAGAAGTTAAGAATTTGACACAAGGCTACTTTTTCTTGTCAGATGGTGATATTAATGATAATTTTAAGATGGACGCAGCATCAGGTGAAGTGACAATTAATCGAATGATAGACTACGAATTGAGCGGTGACACCATCGTTCTGACCATTTTGGCTGAAGATAAAGGCGTGAATCCTACACGATCAGCATCTATAGAGGTGACGGTGACAGTTACCGATGTAGCAGGTGATGCTCCAATTACCTGTGTCTCACAATCAATTGTTATGGAAGTTCCTGAAGATACCACTGGAGTGAATGCACCGGTAAATACTAATAACCCAATATCAACAATTTCCCTGGCTTATTGGTTAGGATTAGCGCTAATAACTGATCCCACGTACCATTGCAGAATTTTCAAGGGGGGGGGGGGATTTGATGATTTTGAAAGGTTGATGATTGATCTCGCGGACCATCACATGTTGACACCACCTCTGTTCAACGGGAGGTATGAGGGGCAGGGATGGGCGTTTGCTGTAAATGCCGATGACTAATCAAGTTAAATGTATGATTGTAAAAAAAATAACCACCACACGGTGAGGCAGAATTGTTACTTTGCATTCATTTGATCTTCTCATGCATTTGAGGGTTCGAAGATACTCGAATGATTTGTGATTTGACCACGCAAGTTAATATTTGAGTTTGAAAAATAATGTTCTAGCCACAAATTTCTAGAAGTTTGAAATACATGTCAAAGAATGACCCTCTCTTTAAAAAAGTATGTTGGTATAATTGGTTTACATAACTGTATATCAAACCATTGAGAAAGGCAATACATACAAATCGTCAATAGAATTACTACTGAGATGATTTGTCATTTTCACATTTTCTTTCGAATACGTAGGTAACAACTATATCTTGCATCGATCCAGATGGACTGTCATTAACGTACTCAATCAATCCAACTACAGATTTTGATATTGGTTCATCAACTGGTGTAGTCACAATGCAGGGCGGTGAGTGGAAAGGAGCCAGATTCGTTTTTTGCTATTGGTTAGCTAGTAAATCCTGAACGAGTGGCATGTTGATGTTTTCAAGGGAATCATGCATATTCTTAATAAATTATTTCTTCTGCAAAAATTCTGAAATGCGAAGTATCAGTGGTTATAGGTTATCGGCTGTATTTTAAATACCATAACTGGCCACCTGCAAATCATCCATTCTTAGTTTACGGATGGAATTTGAGTGAATAAAATTTCAAATAAGTGAGTGAGTGAGTGAGTGAGTGAGTGAGAGAGTAAGTAAGTAAGTGAGTGACTGATTGAGTGAGTGAGTGAGTGGGTGGGTGAATGAATGAATGAATGAATGAATGAATGAAAATTATTTTTGACACAAGGAAAGAAAACAAAAACAATCAGCCAGTAACAGATTATAATACGAATTGTTCTCTAGACTCTAGAAAATACATGGAGTTTGAGGAAACTAACGGGTCACGTGATACTAAGGCTGTACATAAATGATTAACAAAGTGGAATCCTATATACATTGTTGCTATAGCAATATAGAAGTAAGAATTCCGTCATTTCCGTATTGCAGTCATGGACTATGATGATACAGCTGTTGACCGTGTGTACCCTTTGGAGATAACCATAACCGATGGTACTGACACAGAAGTGGTGAATTTGATAGTGAACTTGTTACCAAACAACGATTTCGTACCAACATTAACGGATAGTACAGTCAACACGGCTGAAGACACGCCGGTTGATACTGAAATATCTGATATGTCGACCGTAGCGAGTGACGATGATGAAGCGCCCCATGATATCGTCGAGTACAGGAAACTGGCAGGTCAGGAAGATATTTCGATAAATTTAAATTTGAGAATTAATGTTCGAAATGATGGGATGCATTGAAAATCAAACATCGCATTTACACAATTTCAGCTCAGCTGTTTTCTCCGCAAGAGGCCTAGGTTGTAAGCTTACGAAATAGAACGACCCGAAGAGGTTTTTGTGGATCGAATGTGCATGTTAGAAGGGCCTAAATAAGTCGTCTTATACATACGTTTAAAAAGCAAACATTTTTATTATATATCTTGTGAAAAGCTAAAGTAAGCGTTTGAAGCAAATACTGAGGCACAGTTTGGTATGTGGTGTTTCTATCGTGTTGCCCAACAGGTTTATATTGTTCCACGAGCAGTTTTATGTGGCTTCACTCTAGCGAAGTTCAATGTCTTATTGTTACGTGGTTGTTTTTGTGTATGGTCCGGTATATGTCCTCATCTATAACAACTATAAGGGTGTTGTGACTGTCTTGCTAGCATATAATATTTTGTTATCGTTGTAAATTTCTTAGTATTTAATTGTTGATTTCAACTCAAGGTACTTAAGGGGCATTTTCTCAATCTTGATACGCACAGTCAGTTGGTATTTGCATCCACAAATGAATTAAAATTCGGGGAATCTCTCTCATTTATTAATAACAATAATTTAATTTATCTTACTATTAGGTATTCCTGCATCTGCTTTAACCAAGTTTGCCCTTGATAGTGTCACTGGTAAGGTATACCTTACAAGTCCATTGGATAGAGAAACCGTTGACAATTATGAACTTACAGTAAAAGTAACTGACGGTGGTGGTGAAACTGCTACTGCGACATTAACTGTCATAGTCGATGACGTCAATGACAATTCTCCGGAATGTCATTCTTACGCATTCAATGTTGAACAATTGGAAAATACACGTAAGTTGGCAAAGTATACTGCATTTACAATACATTCTTTTTGTGATATCTAGTTTAGTAGTGTCGAAATCACGACACCCACAACCATAGCATTTATATAAACACGTGCCATGTTCTGAACATCAGGATAGAACTACCTTAAATGTCGATAGATCTAGAATACATAACCTACATCCTGGAGCGACCACACACTATGTTAAAGTGCAAACCAATAACCTTGAAAATTCGATTACCTCGCAAAAATGTTAAGCTTGTGTGATGTAACTTCACCTTCCTTGAATTCATTTACGAACCAAATTATTTGTCTTTACGAACATTGCAGTGAATTGCAAACAGTCCCAAAGAATCGGGTCACGTCTTTTTGAGTTCTTTGATATGCAAGCGCGAGCAATATTTACATGTAAATGGAAATACAGATTTCATTAAAAATTCATAGGTGATGATTGCCATAGCAGTAGTTTTCTGTGGTATTTTTGACGTTCAGTCAGTGAAATCCCAATAGATATCCTTCTAATCTTGCATACATATAGCTAACGAATTAAAAAGGATATAAATATACAATAATTGTTTATCTTACAGCTTCCCTTGTTGCAGTATCGAACGTAGCCGCTTCGGATGAGTTGCAGTGTAGTGATCCAGATGACGGCCCAAATGGCAATTTGAAATATACTCTCAGTCAGATAGCGCCAACTGGGACTGGGTCGTTCGAGTGGGTGTTAGGAACTGGTGTGCAACTTAAAGGTAAATGGTGATCATAACAGATGTAGTAGTAAATGACATTCAAACATAGGTAACGGAATATATGAAAGAAGTCAAATAAATTGTATATACAAATCGCGGTGTACTTTTGAAATGTAACTGAACTACAAATACATATCAGAGGATAATTACAGCACAAGTCACCAGTCTATATTTTATCTGCTTTTATTATCTGTATTGCTAACCAGATGTAAATTGAATTCCTTCTCTAATAACAAGAAAAAGAAGGTCGTTGGTATACTTTGCAATGCCTGTACAACTTCAACAGAGAAATTACCAGGGCAATTGAAGAATGGATGCATGTACAGTGCTATCTCGTGACAACGTTTGTAGCTACTGTCATTATATATACATTATATGTAAGAACACTTTCGAATGAAAAAAAAGTGATTAATATCATACAAAATTATTTATTATTATACTAAATCTGCTGATTAATACACACGCATGTCATCGAAACTCCAGTTTCTTTAAAATGAAAATTCATCTACACTAAAAAACACATTTGTCCAAAACAATACTATGCTTTGCTTCATCCATTTAAAACATAATATATAAAAATAATACGAATTCATAACGCGCGTTTCCTCGTGAGAGCTCAAGGCGCTCACAATTATTACCCCTGGCATTGATCATTGCTAGCATAACAGCCCTTATACCTCCTCAAATCCCTTGGGAGCATAAAATCCATTGCAGCCTCTATAAGTGCATAGGATTAAAGCTTTCACATTGCAATCTCTATCCTAACAGGTACCCAATTATACAGCTGGGTTGACGGAGGCACAATCACGGGTCAAATCTTGCCCAGGGACTTTAACCATTCAGAAACAAATGGCAACGACAGGGCTCAAACCTGCAACCTGCAGATTCCAAAAGCCGACCACGCTAATCATTCGCCCATCCTGACTAGCATGCATCCATCAAATATTGCTTCAATCAAATAATATGCTTGAAATATTGACATGTTAGTTTTATTATGTAAAAACAAACAATAAAGTCAGTTCATTTCTTTTTAGCTGGGGAGACTCTGGATTACGAAGCAGTTGCAAATCACCAATACAAATTAGAATTAAATGTTGAAGATCTTGCTGTTCCTCCAAGAAATACAGTGATCGATATAACCGTGTCAGTTCTTCCAACGGATGAAGGTCCACCTGTATTTCCGGCAAGTTGTGACGTAAACATAGACGAAGAGCTTGCAATTGGTTCTCTTGTTGTTGACTGTGCTGCAACTGACCCTGACTCACCAGATTCACCCGATGGTCAAGTTGTGTACGAAATCGTTTCCGGAAATGATAACGACTTTTTTTATATTGACGAGACTGGCAAACTCCGAATCAAGAATGTAATTGACTCGGAAGCAGTAACAACCACTTCCTACACCTTAAATCTGAAGGCCACAGATGGGGTCTCAGGAACAGTCACTTTATCGGCTACAGTGACAATTGATGACTTGAATGACTTTATTCCTCAGTGTACGTCATCAACCTTTGCTGAAGATGTAGACGAAGAAACTACAGTCGACGTAATCACTCTTGACTGCAGCGACGATGATGCTGTGGATACTACTCTTACGTATACTCTCGATAACAACTATGGTAACAAATTCGCAGTAACAGAAGCTGGAATAGTTCATGTGGATAGAGCAATAGATTTTGAAGTTGACACACGCTTCTACGACCTTATAATTTTAGTGTCTGATGATTTAGGATCTCACACTGTCACCGTAGAAGGAACTGTCAACATTCAACCCGTGAATGAAGAAGCTCCAGTGTTCACTCCCTCTCCAGGTGAGTAAATCGTATTAAAAAATTATTACATGACAGGTTTGCTTTATTAAATATCGACAACTTTATGTGGAATATGATAAGACACACCTACAATATCGATATCGATATCGCTGTATATTTATATTTTATTTGTTAATTGTGCCAACAGACGTCGACGTAGATGTAGATGAAAACATGCCAATCGATTCAACTGTCGGCACAGTAACGGCAACAGACGCTGATTCATCGGAAAATGAACACGGTATTGTAAAGTTTCTTATCCCCTCATCGTGCAACTGTCCTCAATTCCGTGTTGATGACGTCGGTAATATCATCTTAAAGGAGAGTCTAGATTATGAAACAACTACAAGCCACATAATTACTGTTGATGCATCAGATTCTTCAAATACTGTACAAGCAACTGTAACAGTGAATGTCCGAGATGTCAATGACAATCCACCTGTATTTGCTAATACATTATACAGGTAGGGTGTAATTTGAAACATTTTGAACTCTTGTATTAATTTCCTTGTCCCGTTTATATTGCAATTTGAGAGGGGTATTTGTATCAGTGACATATTTGAATGGTGGAAGGACAATAATATATACCAGGTCAAAATTTAATTCCAACTCCTGAACACACCACGATCCAGCCTTTATTTTAGTTTTACTGTGACTAAAATACGAATGTGATTGTTACTATTCATAGTGTGTTGTTTTATTTGCAACGACACGGGTCTGAGATGTAATTGTACAACGAATAATTTGTGAAAATAATATGAAACAAAATACTATATGAAATGATGCATTCTACCGAAATGAGCTGATAATTTACCCATCCATTTACTTACAATGTATAGGACAGTAAGCAAAGTTTGATTATATCTTTTCAGTGTTAATATTCCAGAAGATCCTTTTTTGACGTCAGTGCCATATGTGACTGTTGAAGCAACTGACGCTGACGATGGAGACAATGCTTTACTACTATATGTAATCACAGGTAAACAAGATTTATCTTATTTGGGTTCTATTCGCAATTTAATGGATATGATAAACTAGACATGACATGTAAACTGTGACGTTTAGATTTATTTGTATTGAAATGAGGGCATGTTTTAGCCAAAGACAAGATTCATGACGTTAGATCAGAATACAATCATATGTGCCAAAATTTTCATGGGATCAGCACCTTGATTCAATTCTAAAAAGGTGACATTTCTTAGTTTATCAAATTAATGCCCATTCTCTTTACTTTTCTCTTCACAATTGGGAACTATGGAGACAATTATTCACATTATCGCTTATTTGATTCCGAGATGTCGTAGAAGATTAACGTTTTTTTTTTAAATATATCAATTGAGTACATCGTTCATTGCTATTGGTACATTTTGTGAATGGGTAGACAGTAGATGATGAATGTTGCAATCGATAGTAAATGAAAACACTATTTTAAAGTTACCTCTTTTATAATAATGAATTGTTTTACAATGACAGGTTTTATCCACATTGAGAAACTGATATATTTTTCTACAAATATTTAATAGTAACACTGTCAAACAATGACACGTAAGATAGAGGGCAATAGGCTGGGGGGGGGGAAAGGTCTGGGGCAAAATGCCAGGGGGCAAAGGTAGGGGGGGGGGGGCAAAAGTAGGGGGTAATGGGCCTGTTTCCGTACGATACATGTAATTAAACTGAATGGACGAATGCATGCATGACTGAATGAATAAATAAAAAAATGAATAAATGAATTACAATTCAAACTAATCTTCCCTCCGTTCTCTGTTTCTTACATTTATATGCACCTAAATCTAAATCAGAACCAGATCCATCTCCTTTTGCCATCGACAGTGCGTCAGGAGCAATAACAACAGCGCAGTCATTAGATTATGACGACCCAACAACACAAGTGTATCGTCTGTTTATCGAAGCACGTGACTTGAATGGTGCTGCTGGGTACAAATCTGGAACTGCTATTGTAACTGTCCGTGTATCAGCTGTCAATGAATTTACACCAGCATTCATATCACCTGTAACACCAGTAAGCATTTCTGAATATACTACAGTTGGTCAATCTGTTCACCAGGTAGCTGCCGAGGATGATGACTGGGACGGGGGACTAGATGGACAGTTCTTCTTTTCACTCAGCCCTGGCACAACGTTCATGATTGATGAAAATACGGGGGTTATCCGACCAAAGGTACCACTCGATAGGGAGACTGCTAACTCATACACCGTTACTGTTACTGTTACCGACAGGGGAACAATGGCTAGGTCAGCGACTGTAGGCATCGCTTTTACCATTACAGATGAAAACGACAATAAACCTGAATGTGCACCAACACAGGTAACAATCACCAAAGCTGAAAACAGTGCCACAGGTGACCTCTACGATATAGAAATAGGATGTGATGACAATGATGGTGGGGTGAATGAGGAACTTTACTATGTGATCGCTGATGTAGATGGCAGTCCTACTAGTACACTGTTCTCGATCGACAGTGATGGTCTATTGACACTCGATTCCACACTAGACTATGAAACAGCAGAAAGTCATGCAATCGCAGTCCATATATACGACGGAGGAGTACCATCACTTTCATCCACAGTCGTTGTTAATGTGATCGTAACTCCCGTAAACGAGTTTGATCCAGTGCTAAGTCCATCAGTTTCAACAACCATAGACATTCCATCTAGCACAGTAATAAATGGTGTCATATTTGATGTAGATGCAACTGACCAAGATGCAGGCGAAGATGTCTTTTTCAGTTTTTCTGGCACAAGTTCACAGTTTCGCATTAACAAAAGAACAGGAGAAATTTATCTAATCTCTCCAGTAACAGCAAGCGACACATATTCATTAGATGTCCAAGCAACTGACAATGGTGTAAATCCTGCTACAAAATCAACATCGATGACCTTGACCATAAACGTCGTTGCAAGTGACAACACTCCACCAGAATTTGATAGAAGAACATATTTTGGTACAGTACCCGAGAATGCTAGCCCGAGCCAGTTAGTTGAAGCCTTAACGGTCACAGACCCGGATGGAGATGATGTTACATTGACCATATCAGGGGGTAACGTTGGCAACGTGTTTGGTATAAATATATATGACGAAGTCATCATTGCTGATTCTACGAATCTAGACGCTGAAACACTTGATAGATACACCCTTACTGTCAAAGCAGAGGATGATGGATTACCTTCTCTAACAGCATCTGCATCTGTCATCATTGCTGTTACATACACTAATGACAACCCACCGCGGTTTGCTCAGTCTTCATATACAGCATTAGTGTCTGAAGATGCAGAAGCTGACACAACTGTTATACGAGTGACAGCATTCGATGATGATGATGGGTCAAACGGTGATGTGAAGTACACGATAACATCAGGTGATTTTGGTAGCTTTGGAATCGATGGGAAATCTGGTGACATTGTCGTCATAGACTCTCTCGACGCAGAAACCAAAAGTGTTTACACTTTGAATGTTGTCGCTACAGATGACGGTACTACCATAAATACAGGTAGTACAGTCGTAACAGTTTATGTAACGGATATCAATGATGAAAACCCATATTGTCATCCAGACTTTGAAGAAATCAATGTACAGGAGAACACACTGGTAGACACGGTTATTGGTAGCTTGAATTGCAATGATGGCGGAGGAGGAACCCATTTATTCTACTACATTATCGACGGAAATGATTATAACACATTTGAAATACCTATGGTAAATGTTCCTGATATAGTAGTACGTTTTTCACCTGACTATGAACAAAAGCAATCCTATCAGCTTTTGATAAGAGTGATTGATGATGGATCTCCACCAGTATCTTCAACAGCCACTGTGTATGTAAATATTTTAGGTAAGTGCATAAAGTTGGCCGAGATATTGCTACTTTGTGGTCTGCTCCCTGAATATATTTTATTGAAAACATATGCGATTTCATGATTGATAATGGCTTGAAATATTTTGTTGAAATGACCGTAAATATCTAAAAAAGTAAGTCGTCGTTATATGTTTTGACACATTCAAGTTCTGAACGGCTAATTAGGATTTACTTGATAAGTATGACCGATCATCTGTGATTTCAACACAAACCTGTATCAGCTCATTCATTAATGTTTGTTGCAGGTGAGAATGAGTTCAGGCCACATTTTCCTCAAAACCCAATCAATGTACCAGTTTCAGAACATCTGAATATTGGGGCAACTGTTACCACTCTGTCTGCTTCTGACAGCGACCTTGGGAAAGACGGTGAGTATCATAGTATCGCATTAACTAATGCCATCACTACCATGAACAATAGCCCTTTAAGATTTGCTGAAAGGGGTGACAGGTGGCAAACGAATAATACAAGTATACAAACATCAAAATATCAGAGATAATAAAGTATAATCTTTCCATTACTTGAGCGTCCTCTTGGTATTATCGAAATCTTTGAAAAACAATGGAAATGGACCCGGATGGTTCTTTACCTATGACATAGTTTGGTGCGACATACAATGTACACATCAGACTATATAAGGGATGTCGTGCCGTGTCAGTCACCTTCGTTGGTAGGGTGTTTGATAATGTATTTTGCAGACTTCGTACACGTTGGATAAGTTAATATGTCAATGTTATCTTCACATGTCACATGTATTCTAAGATATTAACACCATTACTCTTCACGTGGCATAATTCTAGATGGGAAATTAAGAGAAATGAGATGAATAGATGGTTTACAGTGTAACATGTATTACTTTTCAATCCATGTTTATCACATTCCAGGGGAATTCACCTACTCAATTCTATCCGGAAATGATGGTGGAATATTTGATGTTGTGGCTAGTACAGGGGCTATATATCTCCAGAAAAATCTTGATTGGGAAACAGTGACCTCATATAGGCTGGTAGTGCAGGCACAAGATAACGGTGATGTGGTTAAAAGTGGCACAGCAACTCTCAACATTGAAGTTCAGGACGGCAATGACAATATCCCTATCTGTGACCCTGTGGCTTATATGGAGTCAGTAACTGAGGACAGTCACATTGGTACATCAATCATAAAACCAGTCTGTTCTGATCTGGACCAGGGTAGCAATTTCACTTACTCCATCGTTGACGGGAATGATGGCAGCTTTAGAATCGACCCAGATACTGGCATACTGTATACTAATGGTCGGTTAGATGCTGAAATCAATAGCAGCTATGTCCTAACCATATCTGTTTTTGATGGTCTCAGTTCTGGAACAACAGTTATTACAGTGGCTGTTCAGGGTGTCAATGAATTCCCGCCAATGTACCAACCTACTGCTGTTTACTTCGCTAATGTCACTGAAGGTGAAGCTATTGGAACTCTTATCAAAACAGTGTTAGCAACTGATGAAGATGCATTGAGTGATGGTGATATAAGGTACTCTATTACAGGTGGCAATATAGACAGCGTGTTTTCAATTGACTCTGTAACAGGTGACATCACAGTGAGACGAGCCCTCGACAGGGAGAGAATTGATGAATATACCCTTGAAATTACAGCAACTGACCAGGCAAGTGTCGGCAACCAGAGATCAGCATTAGCATCTGTTAGGGTAACCATTGATGATGTAAATGACCAGACTCCATACTTTGACCCGTATATATATGTAGCATCCGTGTATGAAGATGCAGCTACCAGTTCTACGGTTGTTTCATTAACTGTACAAGATGATGATCTTGGCTCACCGAACACTGACTATACCATCGACATAATAACTGGAAATGATCTTGGTCATTTTGCAATATCTGGAGATAGCCTTGTAGTAGATGGTGCTCTCGATTTTGAATCTTTAACATCGTATTTTCTCACAATTGAAGTTACTGATAGGGGCATTCCACCATATAGCTCAACAGGTAATGTTGTTGTAAGGGTACTACCAGTAAATGAGGAACCACCAACGTTTTCGCCACCTGCTGGAGGTTATGCAACAGGTGTTGATGAAGATACCAGCATCGGAGCAAGTGTATACAAGGTAATGGCGGAAGACCTAATCGATGCACCTGGACACGTACACAGTACAATACGATATTCAATCACTGGTGGAAATGGTGATGGGAAGTTCTATATCGACCAACTCACAGGTGACATCTATGTCGCTGGACAACTGGACAGGGAAACCAAAACTAGTTATATTTTGGAAATAACGGCCACAGATAGCCTCCCGATGTTTGGAGATGAACTTACTGATGTTGAATCTGTAACCATCACTGTATCGGACTCTAACGACAATGCTCCAATGTTTGAAAAAGAGTTATATGCAATCACAGTGATAGAATCTGCTGTTATTGACTCTTTGATCATGACAATGGTAGCGACTGATGATGATACTGGTACTAATGCTGAAATAGACATCACAATTGACAGTGGAAACACAGGAAGTGATTTTATTTTAGTTGGAAACGATCTAAAGCTATATCACACCCTAGCATGGCACAGAACCGAATTCTATCAACTGAGACTGAAAGCCACAGATAGAGGCACACCCCAAAGGACAAGCTATGTAAGGATCAATGTTGAAGTCAAACCATTAAACCAAGCACCACCAGTGTTTGCAGCTGAAACCGATACAGTAGAAATTCCTGAAGATATTCCAGTTGGCACTCCAATTTATGTTGTCAATGCTGATGATAATGACTATGGGCTGCATGGAGAGTTGAGTTATTACATTCTCGGTGGAAACGATGGCAGCTTCCATATTAACAAAGGTACTGGTCAGATAACAGTTAGTGGCTTCCTTGATCGAGAATTTCAAGATCTGTATTACCTTAATGTCACAGTGTATGACAGTGCGGAGAACGAGACGCTCGTTAAAAAGGACGACTTTACACTTGAAATCAAAATTTCTGATGTGAATGACAATGATCCAATCTGTGCCAAATACAGAGATATCGTTTACATCCGAGAAAATCCAAAGCCTTTAGAGACGACTCTCACTACAGTTACGGTTACCGATCCCGATGCTGACTTGAATGGGGCACTTTTGTGGAATGTCGTTTCTGGTGTAAGGCAGGATGTTTTTGATCTTGAACCTGTAGCAGGGTCGCCGTCTCTTCAATTAGATGTCATTCCTTTGACCATCCTCGACAGAGAGAAGCATGCGATCTACAGCTTGGTTCTGGAAGTGAAAGACCAGGGGTCTCCTCAACGTACAGCACTCTGTGAGGTTGAGATTCATCTAATAGATGTTAACGATAATGAACCTATAATCACACCATCAAATGTAGCTTTCATTATAGAAGAGGGAAATGCACCCATAACACAGATATGGCAATTCGAAGCGTATGATCCTGATGAAGGATCAAATGGCGATACTTTTTTCACTTTAGTTGGAGGCAACGAGGAAAACCATTTCACTCTAAATGAAGATACTGGGATATTGACTACAGATGTTACATTGGACAGAGAAGAAATACCAAGGTAATCTGTTCAAGTATAACTGCTTTAATTGAATATGTGCATTACAATTATAGTCCCTCAAAGCGACATTGCTATTTGCGAGCTATTGGAATTGCTTCTGCTCATATATCCCTGTTTTTCTCATCATAGTCTGTCTGAGACCAATCTTGCTAAAATCTGGGACAAAAATGGAAAGTTTTGGCACATGCATAATATGGGGACACAGTATTTTTGCATTTATACCCACAGACACTGACAATTAGTCAGGAAGTGTGAGTAAATATGGGTAAATGTTGGTTAATATGACATGTAGACTGTAGTTTTTGTTTACTGATGTCTATTTCAACCACCAGCAATGTATTTTTTCACAATGCTGTTGAGTTCTATTCACCTGTTGACTATGCTCATCATAGCCTTAGTGCTAACGACTTCTCCTTATGACGTCAAAAAATCGTGTGGTACAGGTTGGACTGGAAATACCCGAAAAATCCCGAAGTAAATCCAAAGGGAACTGACTACAAAAGGGTCATTGTAAGGTGTTTACAGACGCTTTTTTAAAGTTTTAAAAGCAGAATACATTTCACAAACATGTCTAGCAAAATAGCAATAGTGAATGTGAGCATTTTGAATCACTAAACTAAATATCTAAACGACATGATCTTCACAAAAAACACACATGGTGGACCTCTTTTGAATATTAATTTTATTTAATTTGTTTGTAGTTATAATCTGCAAATTCGGCTGTCTGATAGAGGTGACCCAGCTCTCACGGGAATTGCACTGGTTAACATAACAGTGGAAGACTTGAATGATAATGCACCGGTATGTAAGCAGCCATATGATAGGAGGCTGACAATTGACGTCAGAGAAGACATGAAATTGGGAATGAGTGCTATGGTTATACGAAGTTATGACAGGGATGATCATAAGCTTAGACACACTCAAAGAACGTATCGTATCATTAGTGGCAATGATGGTAAAAAAAGCTAACTTTTCATTTTTACATCTACAAGTTTATGTTTCATCACCTGTTTGGTCATGTAGTATAGTAGTAGTAGTAGTAGTAGTAGTAGTAGTAGTAGTAGTAGTAGTAGTAGTAGTAGTAGTAGTAGTAGTAGTTACACTGTAGTAGTAGTAGTTTATTTGTTATTGTGGCTGGCAACTGAAGGAGCTGCCCAGCCCAATGGACTTATGTCACCAATTAAAAAACACATTATAATTACAGTAGGCTGAGAGTACAACCGATACTAATACAGGTATAAACTGGCAGAGCAAATCACTTTAAACAAACAATAGCTCTCTTCGTATAAAAAATATATTTTCTATGAATTTTGCAAGTGGTCTTTAATACTGGTCCGGAGAAAAAGTATATTAGTTTTTCTTCTTGTGTTATAGCCTGTAGGTTATTAAGAATGGCACTCAGATATTGTTCTCTGAAGTCGTGATGTTAAACTCATTTAATCAAAAACTGACATTCATCTTCTGTAACATTTGAATTACAAAATCTATACAAGTTCCATCATTCACCAACTCGTGCCTAAAACGCAATACGTAATGGCAATATGCCTACAGGAAACTTGGCCAATAATGACCTTTGAGCTGAGAACGACTTAAGTTCACACTCGTGTACTTTTCTAGTTTTTTACATTGCAGCTTAAATTTAGCGTACAGCCCACCTTTCTTCAATGTTTTTCTTTAATTACTGTAATATCAACATCAAAAAGACTTTGACTCATCAATACTATCAATGATTTTGTAAACATCTGACGACCAACTACTGCAGTCCATGTAAACATGCATATTCTGTGTGTGTGTGTGTGTGTGTGTGTGTGTGTGTGTGTGTGTGTGTGCGTGCATACATGTACGTCTAAAATATGAGAACTGAGTAAATTCAAAATAATACTTAAACAAATATATTTTCTGCATACTTAGCCATTTAGGAAAGTGGCCATGTATGTTTATGTCACACCTCATAGTAGTGTAACTAGGTATTATTCGCAGTCGCCCACTTCAACTCCACAAAGCTACATGGTGGAAGAATGTCTTCAGCAATTGTTATGCAATTACAAGCTGTATATTAACATGTAAAGTAGACGCCGTTTACCCGACAACGATATCGTGACATGTATATGTGCATTTCGTTAAGTATATGTTTCATGACATTATTAACACAGGTCTCTTTAGTCTTTGGCATATCTACGTATACTATCAAAGTTGTTGATGTCCTTCAACATATGGTAAACACGTGATGTCGAAGAGGGAAAAGTTTTTGATTGCAGTTGACAGCCTTTTTTTTTTCTGGGAGTACATTTTCTTGAAATAACGCCACTGTTGACTGATTTTATTGCAGGATCTTGGAATATAGACGCAGAGAACGGCAACATTTACTTGACTGGTACTCTTAACCGGGCAGTACGTCCAAGTTATTCCTTTGTCATTCGTATTGAAGATGACGGAAATCCGACCATTTTGTATGATGAGTGTACGGCAAACATAAATGTCATTGAACCGTTGGAAGGGGTACCCATGGTCGAAGCTGATGTAATTTTGTATGTGCAAGAAAATATCCCAAGTGGTACGGTAATCGATACTCTTGATTGCGACGACTTTGACGCTGATATATGTGGTGGTAATAAATTTGTCTATGATATAGTTGAAGGACAGTATGCGGAACATTTCTATCTGGAACCAGTAACTGGTACATTGGTCGCTGAGTCAGGCGAACTTGATTATGAAACATATCCCCAGTACAACTTTGTGGTACATATTACCAAAGGTAATGGTGACGAATCGTACAATGTTCTTTTGATCCAGCTCATTGATCAAAATGACAATGCCCCTCTTTTCCTGAACCAAGCGCCTTATTCTAGTAGCGTACGCGAAGATAGTCTACTCGGTACGACTGTTATACATGTCTCTGCAGAGGATGATGATGCTGGAGAAGGCAGTGTTATCACTTATTCCTTATCAGCGGCCTTAGATGACAATGGACCTACAGCAAACAAGTACTTTGCTATAAATTCTGCTACGGGTATAATAAGTGTGAGGGAAGAACTTGATAGTGAACAGCATCGAGAAATAGAGCTTACAGTTTTTGCAAGTGATGCTGGATCGCCTCCATTGACTACTTCCACTATGGTCACTGTCCAAATAGTTGACGTTAATGACAACGAACCGGTCTTTAGTCCATCTTTCTATAGTGGAGAAATGTCTTATTTGAACTTGTTAGGTGAACCAATAATCCGTCTTTCTGCCACTGATGCTGACGAAGCGTCAGATGTCCAGTTCAACATCCAAGATTCGACAAATACATTTGCTGTCAATTTAAGAACCGGCGATGTTAGTTTGGACGTTGGCGCTCGACCAACTGTATTTACAAAGTATACATTTACAGCAACTGGTACAGATATGGGCAACCCGCCACTAACCTCAACAGCCATCAATTGTCGAATAGACACATTCGATCCATACCTTAACTTAATCGGTATTCACATCACTGGTCGTACCAAGGAGGACATAACAGATAATCTAGATGAATTTCTCGAACCACTGACTAACATCATTCTTGCTGATTACCCAACTGGTCGCATTGGACTTTCTCATGTAACAGTCATGGGTGATTTTGTAACTACAGCAGTGAGAAGGCTCTTGCAATCCACAAGGTACCGTGTTAAGTCTAATTTCTCGGCGATTTTCCCCGAAAGTTGATTTGATATTCATTTTCTCCTTCAATTTATGAGACATCTTGGATTTCATTAGACTAAGTTTAGGGTGTAAAAGCCGCGTATTTGAAATAATACCTCTGACTTATTATCAACGGAAACAAATGTTTCAATGTATATTAATATTTGATAATCAACTTTCGAACTATGAGAATAGTGGCCTGAAGTTTAACAAAGCTGTTCAAACATTCGTTTCATCATTATATATATTTGAATCTGTGCGGTTTTTTTTGTGGTTTACAGTGTCGTAGCGTGGATCTATGGCGTTGCTGATGACAAAACAGATGTGGAATCAGGATTGACGAACTCAAAGAACTTCATCGCTCAGCAGTACCTCTACTCAGTCTTTGCATCAGATGACGTAGGAACACCATCTGCTTCATTGTCCAGTAAGCATTTCTAAAATATTTCATATTCTTTAAATTTACATAGAGGTGGGGTGGGGCGGGGGATGAGCAAACATTTTATTATGTACAGTGGAAGTGTCTTTCGGTGACCAAAGTCAGTTTATTATGTGCGTATTATTCCGACCATAGTATACGAATGTACAACATTCCTTTCAGGTTCTTCCGACTATCCTGCTGTATTCGTTGAGAAATACACAAAAGATGTGGATACATTCTGGACCTCTGCAGGGGGTATTGCAACAATAGCTGTGTTGTCACTTCTTGGTCTTCTTACTCTTATTGGTTTGTGTGCGTTGCTGTACCGTTGTTGCTGTAGCTCTGGAATAGGGTAAGTCAAACTGGAATTGATCGATCGGCTGTGTTTTTGTTTTTGGCATTTAGTTTAATCTAAGTTTGAAATTATCAAATAAGTATTAAACATGCGTCCTAGTTTGTGGACGTATTGGCCATTGATGTGATGATTGTCAGTGACATGACACATTTGGTGTAATGTCGTCGTCGTCTTCACCACCACCACCCCCACCCCCACCACCACCACAACCGCCGCCGCCGTACCATGATTGACACATGACACTGTCGGACTTCTATATATAAATCAATGACCTCGAACGTACATTCTTCCTTTGTGCAGTGCCAACGCAAAATCTTGACACTATACGATAACATTAAATGCAGGGGTCCTGTGCTATCAAAAATAAAGGGCTGTAGTGCCAACGCAAAAACCACTAGTGTCCATGGTATACCAATTTAGGTCACTATGGAAACTAGTCTATACTACGGTACATTACTACGTTACCAACCACTGAATGGTTTAATTGAGCGGTGTGTTATGTATTGATATATATATATTACCCGAGATTGTCCTTGATTGTAAACTTCACCGTACAATTAGCAAACCTCGACTTTGAAAACATTTTGTGTATCTCAAACACCCAATTTCTAAACCTTTTTGACATGACAAAGAGTGTAATGATACGGAATAATGTAACACAATATAAGGAGACTTATTCTTTAATCCGGCATAATAGGGTATGTTCTGGAGACGGATATGGATATCGTCGTGGTTGCTGTGGTAACTGTTGGTCTGGAGATGGATATGGATATCGTTGTGGTTGCTGTGGTAACTGTTGGTCTAGAATCGTGCTAGCAATCAAGAATTGCTGCCGAAGTAAACCAAAACCACCACCAAAGGAAGAGCCACCGTCTAATCGACATGGGTGGGGAGATAACGGTAAGCAATGTGTCCAACGCAACCTTAACCAACTCATGTGACAAGAAACATTTATCACTGTCCAGTTTGGTATCGTGATTACATATGATAGCCATGGAAACTTCAAAAAATGAGAAAGTGATGGTTTGACCAATAGATACATCATCATGCATATTTGTAGGGCACAGCAAAGGTTTGAATACATTGCTAATATATATTAAAGTAGGCTAGGATGGGTGAAGTTTTCGTCTTCTGACAAAAACGTGTATATGATTCCACTGTTATATCTATAAACATCATTTACTTACTGGATATTTTGAAATATTGTATAATCTCTTGTATCTTACAGTGTACAAAGAATACCACAGAGAAGATTTACCCATTAAAGGGAAAGCCGGAACGACTGTTGTAAGTATTCTAGTATAAATCACAGATGAGACAAGCACCTGTATCAAATAAACAGAATTTTCTAAGATGGCATATGGCAGTGTTAATTTTATTAAATAATACTTGAATGTAACCTTGATTTACGTCTTTCCATCACTCGCTCTCATCGTCACTTCCTAAAATCATTTACCAGTTTGTTTTCGTTAAATAACAATCGATCGAAGTTAGATAATCATTTAAACTCACCGGTCTTTCATGTGGATATCATAAAAACACAAATTATTTGATGTTCTAGATAAAAACAGTTCATTTTATCTTATGGTCGATCATTACAGAACATCTTTTATGAACACTTTTTCTCCTTTAGGTGGGAGGTGATAGTGCTGCAAGCAAATTCAAGAATTTGGCTGGTAAAACAAGAGGCGATGGAGTCCAAGGTGATAGTCCAATTCTTTAATTTTTCTCACGGTGTAGACTGCTGGCTGTCGAAAGGAAGCTATCTTCTCTGCCAAATGAATCACTGTTACGGCCTATTAAATTAAGCTGCGTGTCACGGGCTTATCTAAATCCCTGCACTAATAATACAAATCTACACCGCTTTACACACTGTTCCCCAAGGGATGTCATTAATTGTAAGCTACAAACACTATGGCAAGTCGTGAAGTTGCGTTTGGTTGTATTCGAAGTAATGAGAAGGTCCAGAGATTTCACGAATGTGGATTGTAGATAAAAACACTGAGGCACATTTGGGGAGGGCTATTCCGTTAAATGAATAAAGATAGGGAACATAAAATATAACAAATGGTCATTTATCGTTGATTTTAAACCCTTAGTGCGTTCTCAAATTCAAAAATTTCTTAGCAAGTATTAGCAAGTGATACATTGTAAACACAACATTTGTAACCGGATGACTGTCAGTGTTTTTAGTAAAAAGATCTTGCATACCATGTCACCTTGTTACAAGTCTTAGATTAGCCGCTGTTAATAGAAGTAATGTGATTCCTACGAATTTCAACATACCGACAGTGTAGCGACGGTTACAATTTCGTCGATAATTCATCAACAAGAACAAGTATACTTATGAAATATCTACGACACTGCCTGAAGCTATTGGTTTCCTACTTATATTTTTACAGGTGACGGCAAGCTGCCCAATGTCAGTGAATAACTTGAAGATTGCTATACCATTGAGTTATATCATCTCATACATCGAAATAAAATCCCCACAGCCAACTGGACAATATTCTCGTTTCATCTTATATAACTGAACACGCTAAATGTTAATGCATATGATCCTTGAATATTTGTGACCCTTTAAAAAAATCTACAATCTTTGATTTTAGTGAATGTCCCGCAACCCCTAAGCCGACGTAAACTCTTTCTCTTGCATATGACCTAATTACAAAAAATGATCTAACGACATACTTGATGTAAAATAACCCATGCATAGTTGTGTATGTACTATTGTATTTGCTCTTGTTTGACACAATGATATACTTTGACGAGTATTAAATACCATACTCTTGATATACGTACATTGTATTTCAGTATATTTGACAGGCATGGTCATAGGCTGTGCTCCATCGTAACTTGTAGTATATAAGTTTACGTATACACTGGAAATATAGGAAGCTTCAATGGCATGCATGATTGCACACCACGCCACCTTGTTACATGCTACGTGTATTAGAGAACAACATTACGTTTATCATTCACTATTATTTTTATAAGAAATGTTATTACATGGGTTCAGTTTAATTTTTAGAGTTTTTTGGGGATTTGACTTGACAGGATTTACCAATACGTCTGTGTCTAGATTTACCAGAAGAGGGTTTATTAGTGGCAATGTCAGGTCGTAAAAAGATGTAATTGATATTACTGGTTTTCGATTGGTCTATTATCTGTATTGTAATATAAAATCATCTCTCACAATGATTGTCGATAACATCACAGTAATGCTTAATCAGGCACTGTACAACATTCATTTTGATAGATGATGTTGAGAAGATAAAAAAGCAACATGAAGCTGATAAAGTCCACCTCAAACAGGTACAAGGTGCTGACAAGGCCCGGGCTGAGCAAGACCTGAAAGACAGATTAGCCGAGAGGAAATCTCGTCGTTATGGCAACCCTCAGAACTAATGAGAAATTCGATAATACCGTCATCTTGTGAATGTGATCTCAACGAACAGTATGATGAATAGGATTTCAGAAATGACACTTTATAGATAGTCAAGTATGATTAGTACCACGGACACTATCATTGTAAGTTTTGTGAATATTAAGCTTCTATTTTCTTCCAGCTTTCCTATTTATGTTAATAGTCATATTTGGACACCATTTGAAGTCCTTTGATTGGTCGAACCGATGTCATTTCTCTTTTACTACTGATGCCACATCCTTTTACCATTGATGTCATAATTTTCCTGCTGATGTCATACCCTTTTACTAGTCATGTCACCACTGTTTATTGATGATGTCATAAATTGACTGCAGATGCCACCCCTGTTTACTGCCGATGTCACCCCTGTTTATTGATGATGTCATAATTTTACTAGTGATGTCACCCCAGTTTACTGCTGATGTCATAACTTTATTGCTGATGTCATACCCTTTTAATAGTGACGTCACCCCTGTGTATTGCTGATGTCATAACTTGACTGCCGATGTCACCCCTGTTTACTGCTGATGTCATAACTTGACTAGTGATGTCACCACAGTTTACTGCTGATGTTATAACTTTATTGTTGATGTCATACCCTTTTACTAGTGATGTCACCCCAGGCTGTTTACTGCTGATGTAAGAACTTATTGTTGATGTCATACCCTTTTACTACTGATGTCATAACTTTACTGCTGATGTTATTCTCGTTTGACTAATGATGCCATTTCCTTCGACTTCAGGCTTTGTGTTTTCCGGATACATTCAGATTAAAAAAAAAAATTATAGAACAGTAACAATTTTGTTTTCAACACTTTGGAACAGTTACTGTATTTTATTTCCATAATGGGTGAAATGTCAAATTAAGTTTCTTGAAATGCACATCTACGCATCATATGATTGTTTACTTAGTTAAGCAACATCCTTGGTTTTATGGCGCACATAGGAAGGGAACTTGAAATAAAGCCGGTATGTATTGTTATATAAATTGAAATAAAGCCGAGTTTGTATGTATTGTTATATACTTTGCATTCCAAAATGTAATAATCGTTATCCAGAGCTTTCATCTCTACCAAAGATATTTAGTACGTCTGCCCATCTTCAAAAAAGAAGAATCATGAGAAAGTTGAGTTATAAATAATATATGCTGTTTATTTTATCTTAGAATACTTACATACATAATATTGCAAGCAACAAATTAAACGACAATAGTTTAATGCCATTTTGAAGTGATTTCCTGTCAGGATGTGCACTTTATAATTTTGAAACGTTGCAGTATTTTCCATACAGCTATAACCATACAGCAAACAACTATCTATGTCTATATAATTATATATAGCTGACAGGTCTACCTCTCTGCCTGCCTGCCCGCCTGCTTGCCTGTCTGTCTGTCTGTCTGTCTGTCTGTCTGTCTGTCTGTCTGTCTGCCTGCCTGCCTGCCTGCCTGCCTGCCTGTCTGTCTGTCTGTCTGTCTTTGTCTTTCTGTCTGTCTCTTGCTCTTGCCCATGACTATGTGGTGTGCGCCCCCTAATAATAGCTTCCAAAATCCCCTTGTTTTGTTAAATCATGTCTTGTTTGTGACGAAAGGTCTTGTCACTCTAACATCAAGTTTGTCACTGAAGTCGATCGAACACCTGTCTTTGAACAAATTATTACCGAAATGTCTTGTTGATGTGTTTTCGTTTGCAGGACCCTGGTTTATTTGATTTCACTATCAAACAAAGGTTATAAGAGCCTATATTACAAGAATACTCACAGAGCATTGGAATTAGGAATTATTGTCAACGTAGAAATTGCTTAGTGTGTACGTATACACACAAATGAAATTATTGTGTTTAGTCAAAAATACATCAAACACATACACGGGATAGATTAATGTATATTCTCATCACTCGTCTTGACTCGTGACATTTGGTATAATTTCTATGTTTATTTCACGAATTACTCATAAAACGTTTAAAACTGTACACCTTTAAATCAACTCGATTCTGTCGTCTAGCTGCTGATATAATAAACCCTACTTGTAATCCAAATCTGACGCCGCTATACACCTTTGTTATTAACAGATTTGTAAAGCAGTACCGATCACAAAAGAACAGAGGACAATGTGTCCGCACCTTTCTTGTCAATGCAAACAATGGGAGACATAGATTAATGACCGTTCGGGGATCCATGGAAATCGAAATCACCTTTAAGCGTCGGGGGTGTAACTCCTATTCCACTGTGTTTGATAATATATTGATAATGGGTTGAGCAAAGTACTAGAATGAACTCACTTTACAGTGCATATTAGTGTCTAAGCCCCTTTTGCAACATTCCTATCTGTACTGAGAGTACCCCCCTAATCATACGCAAAATGATGGAACGCCCTTTTCACATGCACGTATCGTATTGTGTCAAGCCTTGGTATAGCCGCATTAAAATACAACGAGCATATAATCACAAAGACGTCACCACAAACCTTGAAAGTATTGAAAACGCAATAAGTTCCAACTTTTGTGTTCATCAGCAGTAACATCCTGACAGGAAAGTTCAGTGTACAGCAAGAAGTTTAACTTTTAGACAGTCCGTGACATTCTGAGTGTTGATCGTTTGGATCGAATATGATTTAAGATTCAAGATGCCAATCAAGGAGATGATGTTTTTAGTATTGTGTGTGATTCTATTATTTGGAGAGGCTTTAGGTGAGTAAAATATCAGAGATGTTCATAGTTTTGGCAACCGTATAAGTATCAATAGCTATTCCATTTGAATATAACTTACAACAACATTTCGCCGTATTTCGTCAACTTATTGCAAACGCTACTTTTACACAGCCGCTTTGAATCGCAAACTTTATGGATGACAACATCGCATTGAAAGCGTTGTGAAGAAGTGGCATGGTGAATTGGCGGTAAACTTTAGTTAGGGTTGCAAATTAAATGTTCATTTTCCGGTGCATTTTGTCCTTGGTATTATGAAATCAAGCTACGCAACTGAGAGAGAAATATTTGTAAAGATAGATGGAGAGGTTGAGAGATATATAGCTACAGACACAGAGTAAAATTTAACGAAACATCGTGTGTCCGGAAAAACAAACACGTCATTTATTTGAAACCAATGTAAATGATCTGAAAGACAAATCCACCAATTTCGACAGGTACATCATTTTTACACCATAAATCACGTTTCCCACACAATGAACCCAGTAGAGCTAGACTGTTTCTAGAGTGTGACTCTGGAAAGGGAAGCCAGAAACCAAGACATCGACATTTAAGTTACCGTCACCAAACTAGGCATTGATTTACCGTCTCTGTGTATATAGAATTTTATCTAACTAACTGACCACAGTTTTTATGTTTAACATGAATACTAAAACAATACAAGTATATCGCCCATAGTAGTTTGTTTATCAATAAAAGTTATATTCAGTTTGTTGATAAATTGTTAACGGTTGTGATCAGTTTACTAGAGCTACACTGAGATGTTGTACCCGTTGCCTTGAGGCCGACATGTTGCGGACTGTAATTTTAATAGAACTGTTCTTTATTCTTCTAATTGTCGAAAGGCGTTATTATAGTGTAGCCCAGGTATAGCTTAATATACCTGTATGTACAATGTATGTGTGCCGATAATGCAAGATCCGTCCGGTAAAAGTCGAAACTGTAAACACACACGGTACTGACTAAGCAAATGTGACATTTGTTATCGTCATGGCGGGAAACTGCCGACGCATTGACAAGTAAGGGAACGGGAAGAATTTACGGCGGGTGGGTACTGAAATATTAGGGGTGCGATGGGATGACCTTGAAAATTTTGATGGTCTGTGTGTGTGTGAAAATTTTGCTCTTGATTTGTGACTGTTTGGACCAAAGTAAACCCATGAGCCATCTTTCACCTTGTACATTTGCAAAATATCTTGCTGCTCTGCAACATTAGTATACCTGATAGTGATATAGCCAACGTAATGATGCTGTCTTTTCACCTACACAAGATCAAAGAGAAAACGCTGCTGGTTTAGTATCTCAAAGTATAGGTTAGAGATGAACATGATAATCCTTCTTGCAAAGCCCACATATATTTATAAAGAAGTTTATTATAGACTGTAGCGTCGAGTGTCAATGTAATTTTATGTAATTGTGTATTGTTGTACCAGTGACACAATTGCATTTCTCAAGTGTGTGGGGATGAGGTGGGCATACCATATACATTTATACTTATGTATAGTCTTCATTCGGCACGGGAGGGGGCTACGAAAATTCTTGGGTTCAGTTGGAGGTGTAATATTTTAAGATTGTTGGGAAGGGGTGCGACATTTTCTTTGACCAAAATATTTTCTCATCAGGTCCCCCTGCTATTAATTCGGCTCGTTTCCTGAGATTTGTTTTGTAAATGTCACAATGCGAAACATACATACAGTATGGTGAGTTTGGTTTGAGCTTAGTTTAACGTTTGTACCAGACGTTTCTTGCGACGTTACCGGTACCTAGGACACATTATCGACGACGCATCATTACATTTAATTATATTGCATACTATGTACGGAGCCACGCAGAGGTCTTTATTGACATGACACAAAATTCCGGCTACATAATCCTGAATAAAGAATCGATCCTCAAAGCACAAGTGTTTATGAGATCCCCCATAGCAGAAATCTCAGACAGCCACCACAGTTTAGTTGGTTGTCTTAGAATTAATCGAGGATATGACTGCATTTCATATCTATTCATTAGTAAATACAACACAAACGTCGTTATTGTTTGTCGATTTCGCAATTTCCACCATGAACCAAGACTAGTATATTGTCGAAGTTGGTCTCAATTTTACTCTCGCTGGCGACACATCACACATAAAAAAATCGCCTCGAGTCTGTGAAATTCCAATATATGTAGCTCACGGAATATCATATAATTATGTGTCCTGATATCTTCGAATAGAAACATATCACTTCCACCAGAAATAAAATGTGCTCTTCAACTTGATTTCTGTCAACTGTATTCACAGTTAGAGAGAGAAATGGGAAATAAATTTCTAAATACACGGGCACTCGTTTGTTACGTGATAGAATCAGATATGTATATGGATGGAGCTTGGTTTGTGGACTTCCTAGGGAGTAGATCTAGAGCAGGGTTTTTTAACACTCTATGCCTTTGCTTTCAGAAGTAATACATAGCGTTTAGAGTTTACGTAAAGCACAGATAAGCTGTGCATTCTTATTGTTGCATAAAGTACTCGATCTGAGGATAATAAGCATTCGTTCTGTTTTCTAAATTAGAATATTGAGTATTGTTATGTTACAGAATGTGCATCCCGTGTCAGATAGGAAAACATGTTGGAATGCCTTGTCAGGAAGACACAGCATTGAAATTATCTGTGAATAAAAGTGAACGCGAAGTTGCAATTTTACTGATCAAGACGTTGTACTTTGGTTTTTAATGTATGAATGAACATATCGATTTGTGTCGTTGTAAAGTGTTAACGTTCAGAACATGTACGAAGAGCGAGCGAGCGAGCGAGCGAGAGAGAGAGAGAGAGAGAGAGAGAGAGAGAGAGAGAGAGAGAGAGAGAGAGAGAGAGAGAGAGAGAGAGGGTGTGTGTGTGTGTGTGTCAATTAAATGACTAAATAAAAGTTATGACTAAATCATATATCGCATTACATAAAGGTTATCACTATATCACTATGGGTAAATAAGTACTAAAGTGCTGAAAAAGGGATGAAAATCAATTGATTGAATCATACACCAGGTGCACATTAATGTCAAACCAGGAATTATTTATTTTAATGATGTCATTCTCAGCAAAACGCTACCTTAGCAAAACCACGCAAGTCTCACTAATACACCCATGCTCAGACGAAAGAAAGCGCAAGATCATCACATAAAAGTGCTAGCTTGTCGATAGAAATCTTTTAAACTTTAAACAAGTGCAGGAGCTTTTGATCGTACTAACGGCACTGCGTATGAAAAGACGACTGAATGTTGCCTTTGTGTATTCATCTTAACACCCTTCCAAAGAGATGACACTCTTGTTTCGTAGACAAAAGACACGGGAGATAATGGTACGACACCACACACTACACCAAGTCATGTCATAAAGGATGACAAGTGAACTTTGATCTGTATACCTTGTTGTTATGCTCCCCTCCAAACATTTCACTTTTTACTGAACATTCACGCCTCTGTCCCACGTTTACAACATATCGCTAAACAACAGGTTACTAAGGTCAACCATTTTAATTTGATGGGCTACAACTACATGTATGCAAGCACATGAATGTTATCACGCTAATAAAAACTCGGCACTTTGTTGAATTCTTATACGATGTTTTTGTCATCACAATGGTCGTTGCTGTGACACGAGGATCAACTTTCTGAAGAAATCATAACAGAATTTCTAAAATTGCCTTGATACCTCTTCGGGCAAGATGGATTCTGCAAACAATATACTGTATGTACTATAACCTGATACGCACATTAACAAAGGCGATGAAGTACAAGTCATGGTGATTGTGGGAAGAAAAAAATTAGATCTCAATCACAAAACTTGTCTCGGGGCTAAAGTAATGCGTGAAATGGTTTCTGTATTGAACTATTATTCCTATGGCGATATTTTGCTATGTTCAGCTTGGAAAATATTCAAGTGACCCAAGGGGCCTTGTTACTTCGAGTTAAAAGACGAGAGTGACACAATCCTTAGATCACGATATTTTGCTACCTGAATAACACAAACATTGAGGAAAAATATAATTATACGTCCGCCAGCATTATTTAGGAAAATCGGGGAAAATAATGTCGAGTTTTGACGTCTTGACAAACTAACACGCTTGTCATCAATGCTTATTTAGCACTTGGGTGCTTACAACAGTTCTGTGCACGGTCTTAACTTAATATTTGCGTGTTCTATGAAGTGAAACGTGTTTTTAAACAAATCACGTCTAAGTATATGTGTTAATCTGAGTCAATAAAATAGACATTCTTGGAGACAAATATTTACAGTTCGAGGGGTTATTTCCTAATTTTGTACTGATTTTTTTTTTGAAATTTCAACTGTAACATACGCCTTTAGTGACTCTGAAGTTTTGATGATATCGTTCTCAGTCTAGGCAAATGTACTATTCCATAAAATGGTAAATCAGTCACACATTGATCACGTGGTTACTGAAATTTAGACAGTTTCACTCCATGATTCTAGCAACAGTATTTCGCAAAGTCATATAAAATATGCCATCAGCAACGAGAGAAATCAGTTTTACTGGTAGGAAAAGTTCGGTTTGATTGACAGTAGATTGAACAGTGGTATTGTGCCATTCATGTATTGCAATTCATATTCTGTCTTCAGGCACTACCTGTATCTTGACCTACCCATCCACAACTTTTTCTGTCCGAGAAAAATTGCCTCCAAACATACCAATTGCAGTAGGGTCATCCTTTACACCAAATTTGCCAACATGCGAAGCTAGAGTTGTATCTGCAAGTCCTGGTCCAGTGGATGCTTTCTATGCCAAGGAGGATGATGCATCGGTAAGAGGTCTTGCTTTACATTCGTTTTGTTATTGGTGATGCATAAATGGTACTCTGTACATGTGTACTATAACAATCAAAATACAAACAATGTGACAAAATTTCAACTGTATACCGTGTATATGGAAGTTTCATAATTTTTTAAAATTGAAACCTTGGAATCTCGATGATACACGCAATTGCTGAGATTGAACTTCAGTCTGTTTTAACACGTAATCACCCGGTAAATCCTAGGACGCAAGAACACATGAAGGATGCAGACGACAGCGATAAAAAAATCATTCAGGGCCGCCTAGAGTCGCGCTGTGCATACATCACTATTGTAGACGTATTAGTTTTATATCTTGACCAATTAGATCTATTAATTTGCACCATCATATAATATAATATAATATAATCGATTTTATAACACCTCGTTACCATATCGTCTAAAGTGATTGGTTAAGACCATGGATCATCGTGGTATGGACTATTGGCCAGCTGCATTCGGAAGTCTTATCGGGGATTTGCTTTCACTATAATAGCAAAACGAATATGTGCCTGAGAATGTGATGTGTTATAAAACACTTATTACCTCAGGGTCTTTTTCGGACTCTAGTAGACGTCACATTACCCATCGTGCTAAATATGTAGCAGCTATGAATATGTATATGTAATATATATATAATAGTTGTTATCATAATATACATCATGGTAATTAACGTCTACTAGTGCCCTCATAGCCAGGTAATATGTGTATAAAAAGTGTGCAGCTGGTGAGACGTCAACAAAGCTGGTAAACATAGAATCTTAGCTGTTGGAATAATATCCATGTAGAAACATTTCATGATGAAACAAACCTAAGAACAGAAACCTACGAATTAAAAAAAAAATGTGCACCTCAAATGACGTTTGCAGTGTAACTTACAATTGTTGATATTAAGCCAAGTTGCCATTCTTAAGACAATGTTTTACATATGATTCTATCAACAGCTTTACACAGGTACTAACGAACTTAACTATGAACAGAGCACACTAGTAGAAAAAATAGTACAGTTTACGACACTTTCCGTACTATAGTTCAGATTGAGTTCAATTCTGTACTTTTATGCTGATGAGGTGGACGTTTCTGTACTTTCCCATTAGCGCCTGTCTAATCGGATTATACTCGATCTGAAAAATAGTTCAGATTGCGAGTCGGAAGTGATTTGAATACATTTGCATTTAGTTCAGAATATATTCATGAGTTCACCCCCATAACCGGGCAGTAAACAAATGAATATTCAAATCTATCTCGCCTGCATGTGATTCAAGGCGTGTACACTAATTGTTTGACCCACAGAAAACTAACAGTAACACTATTTAGTTAGTTAGTTGTCTGTGTTTGACCACATGAAGGCGGAGGGGGAGGGTGCAAAAGAAAAGGGTTACACACATGTACAGTGTATGATATGATGAGAGCTACATTTAATGTACATGTACATACGAACTGACATGTATACGTACATGTACAACTACGCTAGCATGTAAACGTTAGCAAAAACTCTTACTACTACCTCAGACCACTAAAATACTAGAGTGGTCTGAGCTACTACTACTTGCAAAAAGTATTTACAAGCATTTCCATGTAGGTCAATGAAATATCACCTATGTGGGTTATACTTCAATAGTCGGTCAAACAGCGTAAAGGTCTACATTCTACAATGACAGACATGATTGTTCAACTCGGTGCGATCTAAGATGAATTCACGGTGTATATTTGGTTACGTCGCCTTTGAATTGATGATGACGACTCGTCCGACCTAGACTGTTCTGGTCCAGTTTCAAGTGAAAGTCAGAATTATCACGGTGCCATTGATTATACTAACTGTGATGAAACTCGCCCACTCTAGTCTCTATGACTTCATTAGCCCCAAAATGCAAGAACTTAATAAAGGTATTGTAAATCGAAGTTCATGCATGCTCTGACTGTCGCCTGTTTTTTGTTTTCTTACATTTTATACAATTTTGAATTGTTAGCTTTGTATTTCCTGCATTAATGTTGAAAACTGGTCTTTTTACTGTGCGTCTTCAATGCGCAGGTAAAATAGTGTGTTAATCTAGCATCGTGAGTACGCGCTCGCTTATGGTTTCGCATACCTTGGACTGCCTGTCATTCAGTATTGTTTTAGCCTATTTATTTCTAAAGAAAAATGGTCTGTAAAGGGACTGCTTTAGTTGTCACAGTGCCTTTGTGGATTTATAAATCGATTTATGACAAGTGAGTCTACCTATTTTTTTTCCGACCCACTCAGTCAAGGAGTGCGATACACCAATCACCGTGTATTTAGCTTTGTATACAGTGTATGGATAATAGCAAGTTTCGGGACTGAAAAATCATAAATTGTTTGTTAGACTTATTTTTTATTCAATGTAATCTGGGTTGATTGGGAATTTTCAGATATCAGGATTTAAACCTCGGATTTCAACTCAGAAAGGCTATATTTTTTGCCTCAGTCTGAATTATATTAGTAGAACTCTCACCAACGTTCCCAATGTGAAGTGATCTGAAAGTTGGTGAGAGGTCCTCACGTTGGATTGCAGCACTGCATGTTCTTGCCGAGAAGATAAAGAGGTGTAGTAATTATGGTTTAAAACTGACTTTTACAAACGCCAGTCGTGTAGGGTCTATGATTTTTTATGTTGTGGATGAATGCGGCACTTTGATCTGAACCTCAGACCACTATAATAGGAACAGACTAGAATCGCTTTTTGTTTTAGGTGTAAATGGGGCTCTAAACCCATCTTCTCTGTCGTGCATGGTTACCCTTCAAACCTGCTTCAAGCCGAACGTTGTGCAAAACGATACTTCGTGTCTTTACGGGTTTTTTTTGCAATTGTGTTTTAGTGGCCTGAGTCTGAACAAGTGTTCATACAGTACAGCAAAGTCCCACCAACAAAATCCATAGCAATAGATGCAGGAAAACCTCAGTATGGGCGACGGTGAAATCATGGTGTTAATTCTAAAACTTTTGAAAGCAAGAACATATGTTTGTGCAACTTTTGTATTAAAAGCATACCATTCCAATTCAAGGACAACGATTTTGTTCAGAAATGGTGGTAGGACTATAATCCTTCCTACCTCCTTCCTTCCTACCTCCATAGTTCAAAACCGCTGATCGTAACTGCATGGTACAGCGCATCTACATTTATTTCTGAGTTCCGGAGGGCATTATTTGATAAGTACCCCATTCGTCCCTGTATTAGATCTTGTATAGTCATAACATTACAAAGATATGTGATTGTTGTGATCATTTCATTTGCTCATTATGTATTCAAGTGTAGTCAAATTTTCTTAGGTGTATGAGCAACTTTACTTCACCAATAAATTCTACTTTCTCACGAGTATTGTAAAATAACATGGCTATAATATGATACTACACAGCACGTTTTAGACGTATTTGCATATCAATGTCATCTTCAAATTTTCTTGAAGAATTCTTCATCCAGATACTCTAACATACCTGCACACCAAATGTCAGCCCATTCAATCGATTAGTTTTGCGGCTGTCATTCATTTTTACTTTGAATTCTTTTATTTACAAAACAAATGACAGTTTTTGACCCCAAAAATGACCAAAAACAGAAAATTGAAAATATCTTGCTGTCATAAACAAATATGAATAGACTTCTCGATAAAATTCCATTTACTCATTGGGAACATCGAACGTACAATGTCAAAAAGTCGCACTGGCGCAAAGTATCATGGGAAAACTTTCTTTGGCACACCTCACTTAGGAAATATAGCCGCAACAAAAAAGTTAATACTGGGATCATGTCTTTTTAAATTTAGCCTTTACCTTATAGAATAGAAGTATCAAAAGTGTATGCACTAACAAGTATCTGTGGTTTGTGCAAACATGCCAAATCGCTGATGATTGTTAAACAACAAAACTTTGCATACCATTGTCATTAATAATTCTACGTTTTACTTCTGAATCAGTTCTAAACACTTACGATTGAAATGATCGTCAACGATACGCTGATTTGTAGTTGAGGGTAATTAAAAATATTTTACAATGACGATTTCGACCATTAGCCGATGGAGGTGACCCCAACCAAACCTGTCACAAGATGTAAACTTGCACACTTTTTGTGTGTCAATATGTCTGTTCTGGTCAGTCTGTTTTGGGAATTTATGGTACACTCACTGTCGCAGTTTTCAGCCAGGGTCACGTTATTCGACGATTACTATTTGGATAAACACTGCAAAAAAGTAACACCCGTCATTGTTGCTTAGACATTTTCCTAGGGTCTTTTTCAACATGATTTATAGTAAGAAGTAACTTTGTTGATGGTGTAGTCACTGAATTTATAACCCTACATCGATGACTTAGTAATTGAACACGCAAATGAATTATCATGAACACTGATCTACAACCGATCCGACCCTGGGATTCGATCACAATTCATGGCGTCGCTTGCCAGTCTATGTCTATGTCTTGGTCACGCAAACGTGAACACTCTGATATCTGAAACACTTCTTTGCTCCAGATACGCACCTTTTTTTCATGGAAAATGTCATATAGTTTGAAGTAAGCTGGGAGAAAATATTAATGAGATATTTGTAGATTTAAATAAGAGTGAAATGATAGTCAAGTGATTTTGAACCATCTCCGTGTATTTTGCTTTAGCGAAAACACTGACAACTACTAGTATGTGATCGCCCGGTCGTCAAATTGCAAAGAACAATGAAGAACAGCTGAACACCTTCCTGTGGTCATCTGTTCCTTTCCGTACCGACTCTCAATTGTTTTGCTGCGTTTACTTGTATATCTTTAATAACAATAGTTTTTTAACTAACACCAATGTTCTTCCACTTTCTTTGCTTTCAAAATCAGTCACTTACTGTTGTAGCCAGTCAAAGACAGCCATCCTCAACTGGAAACACACCATGACAACAAAGATATACCAGAAAGTCATGACGTTTTGAATCATATCATTCGGCCCCCAACCCTGTTTTTGACAATTAAAAAATGCTCTACTACCCATCACAGCCAGTATCAATCAGACTTTTTCCATATATTATATTCCACCCTAACTTAACCCATATGACCGCCCCATTTATAACTCGTATGTCCGGACATGAACATGATTGGCTTTTCGCTGACCAAGGGGTATGAGACCATATGTGGAAGTGGGGGATAAGCTTATCAAATATGACCGTAGTTCCATGTAAATTAAAACTTATAGTTATGCTTATAGTCGTTACGTTTTCAGTTTATTGTGGTACCCGCTTGATGCTTTCTCTGAAGATGCCGACGGGATCAGTCTAAAATTCAGTTCTGGTGTATAAACTACAATGTATCACACATATCATGACTCTCACTATCCAATCCATCGGCTATACACTGGAGAACACAAGGACTATACTGACTGTTTTCTATCCAGCACGAAATAAATTGAGAATACGTGGAACTTATATGTACATGAACAGTAGCTCCGACAACTCTGACAAGTCTCTATATACCCCACCATGCCTCTTTGCTGGAGTTCGCGGAGCGTGTGTTGTCAGTGCTAATCTCGTCTAGTTCCTATCACCGTGTTCCTAAACAGTATCGTTACCATTTACACCTCCACTCACTAAACTTGGTTTAGTCATAGAAAATAGAGAGGACCCTCTCTATTGTCTATGGTTTAGTTAGATACCAATTGGCATCTGGACTAGAGCTAATCACGAGTCCATCACAACGTGCATGCATCATTTTCTGATGTCCGCATTTGATTTGGACATTGAAGTAAATGATTTTACATTTCTGAGTCTCATTCGGTATTTTTCCACTGTTCTATATGTGGTAGCTACTACTTTTGGCACAATAAAAAAAAAGATGTTACGAAGACGAAAAAAAATATAATCGAGATGCACGATAAACATTTTTGGAAAAAAAGTCACATAAATGACTGCAGTATCCATATTTTTAATTGGCATGATTGAAGACTTTAAAAAATGAATGATGATAAAAGTGAGATTTTGCCTCAGTGATGGTTTTTCTATACAAGCGATAACATCACGATACCGGGTACTTCACAAACATTATCTCACTGACTTCAAAACCATAGTGACTAAATCGTTTCGTACAATTAGACGGCATGATGTTTTTTACGTCTCGCACAAGCATATACAATGGTACACTTTACCAAATTGTAATAGACCATGTAAATATTACATTGACCGATGCAGATCTTGCTCGCGCAGGTTGGGTAGATTTATATGCTACGTTATGCCTTAGGCCTAAAAAATAACTGTTTGGTTTCTGTTACCCGACCCACCTAGTTTTTCACTGCCGACCCTTAACTTTTTTTTTACGTGTTCTTGAAAAACTAACAAAATCGCAACAATTGTGAAGTCTCACGAGACATAGTGGATGCAGAAACTGACATCAACTTAAAAAGACAATATAAAACTGTTCCTCCAATCTGTAATGGTTGTACATCTAATGGAAAGAAGCCAATAACACAGAGATCATTTGGAAAAAATGGAAAACCAGAATTAGACACTCGCACATGAATAAAAATAAATCTACCTACCCCACCTATTTATTTATTTTGCCTAATCGGAACAACACAATTTTTTTAATAGGCCTATTTCCTAACTCAAGCTTAAATTATTGGACCCTTGTGAACCAAAAATGTGCGAAAATACAACGCCAAAATAGTAACGCTTTGCACGGTTTTCACACCGAGCAATACGATTAGATCATAGACAGTGAAGTTCTCCAGTGTCTCTGGTTAGACCGACAACAATGAAACCGTTAGCGGGATCTCAGAGTCATACTCATTCACATACAATTTTTTATGGCTGTTCACGTTGGTTAGCAACATCTCTGTCTTTGAGTTTGAATGAAATCGCTGCCATTCCCTACAGGAAACTGTTCTATGGAATTACATGCCAGGAGCGCTTTCAATATCATAGAATGTTTTGTTGATCTTTTTTTTTCTTTTTTTCTTTTTTTTTTCTTCTTTTTTTTTGGGGGGGGGGGGGGTCGACAACTTTTACCAAGACAACCATTATATTAATCATTATAGTAACTACCTAGCATGGCTAATAGCCATACTGAGGTAGAACTGTAGATTGCTAAAATGTTATGGGTTGCTGGTTGTACACAACCTCAGCATATGCCACTTGACTTTCAGGCATTAATAGGTGGCAGAAATAGTCCGCACCAGGGCCGCTCTGTAGTCCGCATAAAAGGGTGACTAAGCCCAGACAATATTGTCCAGACCAGATTTGGAGGTGTGAACGCATTTAAAGCTGACTCGGTTCTAAATCTTGGTGCATATTCATGAGGTCGACACCTAGAAAATGAACCATGTGTACATTTCTTTTGTCTTTTGTTAGTTAATTTATGCGGGTAAACTGTGTCTTCACTAACATTTTCCACTAAAAGTTTCAAAATTGTCTTGTTTTTTGAAGGACTACTATAATAATATTTCACCGCCCTTGCTTTATTGTCATATCAGGAAAGTCAAGAACTTGACAAAAGCTATTCAAAACAAAGTAATCAAAGTTGTAAAACCAAAATGGTGCCGTGGAGAGTTGTGTCTGGTCATGTTCTGATCATGGAAGTATAACCCACGGTCTGATCTAGTAGCAGTATATCAACGACGAATCTACATTACAAACAAACAAACAAACAAACAAACAACACACACACACACACGGTGATATTAAAAAGCACGCAACACAAAGGTTGGTTCACATCCCTCGCATCAGTACCGGTACCCATTCTACTGAGTTATAAATATAAATCACATTCTCAGCTACAACATTGAACTTGTATGATACAAAAATCTTCAGAATGTGCGGGCCATATTTTCACTACCGGCATTGGCAGTCACCATCACTGCCTTTAAAAAAAATTAATACAGATAAATGGAAGCAAAAACAATCCTCTTGACGGTAGTTTAGTAGTCAGTTATGAATTATGTAACGTTAAATAACGCTATTCAAATATTTCCCTCTATGCCTCCCATATACCGATAGTAAATCTTCAAACATCCATACAGACATGCGGACTTTGCTCCCTACTAGATACATCCATGTTTTACGTTACTTTCGTATTGCAAATTTAGCTGATGATGTCATGTCAAAGCCACGTGGTCTAAAAACCTGAATCTCCGTACATACATTTCGATATGAAATTATTTATCCGTGATGTTTAGAATTTTGGTCGGTCAATATAGTTTCAATGACCAAGTGTGACCCCCACTGATGTCTAAAGTACTAATATCAGTACCTGACCGGCCATGGCCATGGCCTTGTTTTTGTTTTTGATTTTCTTCAATATTCAAATCTACGTAATGTCTGGTTTGTTAGGCCATAAATTCCAAGCATATTTACCATGATATCACAAATATAGACCAGTTACAGAAAGTAATAAGTGTCAGCAAAATACTGTAATATCGACACTGTTTCACGGATTTTAGGGACGCTGGTGCTTGGATTATTTTACGGTTGACATTACCTAGCCAGTAATATAAGGAGTAGTACATGGGTATTTTATCCCTGGACTCTCTGTCTGTTTATATCGAAATGGAATAAGCTGAAACAGTTCTTCTTTGAGCAGGAAATATGTTGTGATTATGGATATTATATATATACATGTATATAATTGCCAACACATCGGCAACGAGTAATGACATTGACTATACGTAATATGTAAAGATGTAGTGTAAAATTGGAATACGGTCGTCAGGAACTAGATTAGGGTAGGGGGAGGCTCAGGAGAAAAATTGTTGTCACGGGAAAAAAACGAATTGGGACGTGCGTGAAAATTCGGATTGTCTGAAAGGGGCCCGGAGTCACGTACAAATATTTTGCTCATGAGTTGAACCAAATTTAACACCAGGAGCAGACGTTTAACAAGCGTATTTTTAAAAGGGTGACTGGCAGAGAATGTGTGTCTCTTGAAGGGTAGACAATATACTCGCGATAGACTATGGGTTTCAGGCCACTGTGTCAGACGTGGTCTTGGAGGAGTCAGTACAATTCCTCCAAGAGTGGTAAGAGGCCAAGCCTGAAATAGACGGGTTTGCAAGTAGAAGTTTACATGCCTTGTCTGTGGTTTACATTGTGCACGCAAAACATCCCACAAAACCGGCCATAACTAAAGCGGCATATCAGTAAATATGAAAAACGTGATCTTGGTAATTTGGATACCAGTTCTGAAAATATTCTCCGGGAAAATAGGTTAAAATGAACATCAAGATAGCTGCCTATTTCCCATTGTTTATAAATCGTCAAGAGGTTAAGCTATCCACTCAGATGAACCACTCTTTGTCACTTTATAATCTGGCATTATACATGGGATAATTTCCAAAATGTACATGTTTTATCGTTTCATTTTGGACTTTATAGAAGTTGATGACTAAAATTACCTTACCCTCGATGAAAGTTATGAATGCGACTAGGTTTTACCATAGACAGGGTGGAGGGTCTATGGTTTTACCTACTAGAATTAGTTGCGACAAGATTGTAAATGCACATGGGCGAGTTTTGCCAGATTGCTTTATTTCAAGTGATTTGAAAATTGTGAATGGCGGACTTGGCCGTGGTCCATCGAATTGTCGAGTACTACCGTGGTGGCACTAGTCGTTCCTCACTGGAACGGCAAGTGCCACCTTATGGCGATATTTATTGTCTTTGAACCTTTCTCAACAAATAAATCACACATAACTCCCCAAACGCTTCCATTCTAGAAATCCGGTGCCGACCCTAAACCTTTTTAATAAAGAAGAAAAATCAGTAAAATCGAGAAAATTGTGAGTGAAGTCTTGCCAGAAATGGTCATCAACTTAAAAAAGACAATAAAAAAACGCGGTTCTTCCAATCTGGAATGCAGAGCAGATGTCTTTGAAATATAATTATTTAGTTTGGTTTAAAATTTAGTTGAAGTGGGCACAAAACTTGATTTGGTTCTGACTGTTCTGAATTTAGGGACACGAAATCGTCTCCCTGATGGCAGGAGTTCAAAGTGTTGGGACATAATGTGGCCTTTGTCATTTACCATTTTCCCAGCTTTGTTTTGTACACGAGATGTAAACATTTCATTCAAATTAGTCTACTTTTCACTCAATACTTTACTAAACACATTTACAATTTTGTTCAAGACACTCTTGTAGCTAGTCCCTAGACTACCAAACCAGCACAAAAAAGAAAATGTTAAACCGACTCAAAACTCCGATAGAATGTCTGTAATACCTTGGCATTTACAAAATTTTAGGCCCCTCAATTGTTGTAGACAGTAAACTCTAGATTGACATTTCTTGTTAATGAAATCTGTGTTGGCCTTAACATTTGATTTATTATCCAAGACTGTTCCTATATATATATATATATATATATATATATATATATATATATATATATATATATATATATATATATATATATATATATATATATATATATATATATATATATATATATTTAGTCACCTGTTCAACTTTAACATTGTCAATAAAAAGGTCGGGCACTACTTTAGGGTTCTTCCTAAAGTCGACCTTTCGTCCAAGTAGTTTTCTTTACACCAAGTAACAAACCTATCAACTTCATCGAAATAAGTACGGTCAGAATTTGACAGGTCAACTAATGCAGAGTTATCAGAATATTTGATAAGTGGATTTGTATCGGTACCTGATGAGCAGTCATTTGTGTAAAGTGTAAATAGTTTGTGTGAGAGTATCGTGCTCTGTGAGGCACCCCTAAATGTTGAATGGAAGGCTGAACTTAATTTTTGGTAGCGAACAAACTGGGAAAGGTTGACAAGAAAATCCATTATCCAGAGGATGAGTTTGGGGTTAACGTTTAAATAACTAAGTTTATGAGCCATCATGTTTGGTTGACTTCTGTTAACGACTGATGAAAAATCAATAACCAATAGTCTTACAAATGAACTTGGTTTTTCAAGATGTGTATACGCATCGTGAAGTAATGTGAGAGTTGCATTATCAGTACCTCTATTACTTTAATATGTAAATTGGTATGGGTCAAGGTGTGAATGTTTTTGTGGGTTTTGACAAAGTAAAATACGCTCGAAGCATTTCATCACAATGGAAGTCAGTGCTACAGGACGATGCCTTGGAAGTTTTTAGGGACCGGACAGATGGTAGATGTTTTCCAAATGGTTGATATCGTATGATCATTGTACGACCAATTGAACAATCTACTGGAAACACTAGCTAACTGCGATGCATAGACATTCAGTAACCTACCACATATGTTATCAGGACCCATAGCTTTCCTTATATTTAGTTTCTTAAAAATAGACAACTCGTTTATCACTGATTTCAAATTAACTCTTCTTTTCTTCTTATTTACTCTCAAGATCTAACCCGATGTTATCTATTTCCTTTCCAAAATCGTGAATATCAAAGCGACAGTACATTACAACATCGCCTCGCCACCACCCTGTGTTGCTTGGCAAGGTGGTAAATAAAACAAGTTTGCCTTTGGGATTATATTAACTGGGATTGTCGACACTGAATAATCCGGTCAATCATGGCACTGCGCTCATTGTATGTCACGGCGTACAAGTATAAACGACGTTCATACTTCCATGACCATAGTTTCTGCGACCTGTCATTTGTTTGACCATAGACACTCCACCTTTGTGGAGGGTCCATGGTTTGATGGGATGCGTTAATTCTGGCAAACTTGTTTGGCAAATCGATCTGACGCAATATAGCTTGTGACCGTGGCATGCATAGCTTGGGTCAAAATCTATAACACCATTAAAGTATAAATAATGTTTAAACTTCCACGATAACACATACCTTTGAGAAATTATACTGACAGTATAATTACTCCAAGCACAGACTATTCTCGTGTCAAACTCCGACACGAACTTGTTTTTCCTTGAAGAGTATATCTCGTGAGACCTATGGAAATTATCAAAATCTATATTGTAGTTGAAAAGAGCAAGAATGAAAAGAGGGGAAATTTAAGGGACATCATTTCTATATACACGTGTATTGTGCAAAGAACCCGATATCTTTGACCGCGTTGCCGTCAACCGAGCAATGGTAATATATATATATATATATATATATATATATATATATATATATATATATATATATATATATATATATATATATATATATATATATATAAGAGGTAAGTCATAAACTGAAGGAAAAGTGCTCAATACTGAGAAGTAGAGCTGTATTTACACAAAGTACACAAGTTATGGTACGGAGGCCGTTACGATCTTCAGACGACTAAATAACGGAAATTCAAGTGATAGAATTCGATGCGCGTTGTTGAGTGACATGGTGGAATGATAGAATGTATTTGTTTTCGTGGACGATTTAGTGGACGATCTAGTGGAATTAATCTCTAAAAAAAAAACATGAATCATGGTCTGAGTACTTCACAAATGTATTCAATGCTCAAGTCCAAAGTGATGAAAGTTTCTCGATTTCCATGATCTTATCAGATCCACCTTGATAGACATAAATTCAGGCATTAATGGTGAGATTAATATCCGACTGTAGTCTTTTGGACAAGGTAATTACTTTGATAGTCTAGTTCCTATACTGTATCATTACCATTTATACCTCCACTCAAAGTATAGTCAGAGTCGTTACTCTAGAAGTCTTGAAATGCATGAGATGCAATTTAAAATTCATTTACAGCCACCCACACAGTCATTAACATCATGTCTTTGTTAATAAATCACAAAACTCTAACCAATAACACAGTCCCTCATAAAGTTAGTGTTTATTGGGACAGTAATGTTCAAATGTGGTATATTTGTCAGCCCATGATGCTACTTATATACTGTTTACATCACCAAAACATTTAGGTTTCACTGATTGGGTGAACAACTTTTTGTGCTATTTGAGGGGCTTTTGGCTAGACGTGGTTTAGTTAGAAACCATATTGGCATCCAGACTATTACTTTGAAGGAGATCATTGAAGAACAATAAAAATAAAACTCAAGGTGTGGATATGGGATCAGTGTGGCATTCTACATAGACATTCTCCAACAATTCTTGTAGACATGTTATGTAACCATTTTTTCTTCACGAAAGGCATGTTCCCACAGGAATCAATGGGGTAGGGGTTTCTAACATTGTCTTTTGAAAGTAAATTACATGTATGTCAAAACTAAAATTATTGTATTTACTAAGAGATGAAATTCTTAAGAAAATTGAAAAGTGGTTATTGGTGGTCATAAACTCGACGTTGTTCGCTTTTTATGAATATCTAGGCGTGATTATGTCAAGCAGTGGTCTATGGTATTTAGCGCTTGCAGCTCAAGCGAGTAAAGCAATGATTGCGGTCATGAGTCAACTTGCAAAACTTGGGGACCTCCTAGTCAAAACTAAATTTAAAAGTTTTTGACTGTAAACTATTACCGATATTAAATTATACAGTGGAGATTTTGGGTTTTAATAGGTCTACTGAAACTGAACGTGTTCAAAGTAAATTTCAGTGTTATATTTTGAGTCGTATATAAACATATATGTAGTCTTTGAGTATGGGAGCTACAAAAATGCTTGACAAGTGTTCATTACGGGAAGTAGGCTGAAATGTTTTGAGATTGCTGAACGAGAGCTGCAAAACTTTAACCTCAGACCACTTCTCCTCAGCCCTGGTTCAAGTTCTTAGGTCATAGTGGTGTAAACTACATCTCAGACCACAATGTAGTGACCTGAGACTACATGTACATGTAGGCCCTACCTACTGGTATATTATGTAACTGCACTTGACGCCAGTGTGATTTCTAACTAAACTGTGTTATTGAAAGAACCGATGTGACGTCATCTGTTTTCTTTGTACCTGACACAATCCTAGCTGCTGTATTTTGGGCATGTTCAAGAGGGACAATGTTTTTAGCTGGCAGCCCATACAGAAGGGCCATTCAGTAGTCAGGTATCGATGATATAAGTGCATGACCAAGGTTCTGACAAACTCCGTTTGTAAGATACTGGCGTATGCGACCATAGACAGTGGAGGGGCCCCCTCCACTGTCAATGATGCGACCTATTGTTCGGGGGTGAAAAAGAACTGATCTACATGTCAACGAGATGTGCTTCTTGAGGTTATAACGGTCATCAATTGTTACACAAATGGTACATGCTGAATCCACTAACTGCACAGAAGACGATCCCATGTTGATGTGGTTCATGAGACGAGGAAGCCTGTTGAACTGAGACGTGATAAGGAGGACCTCGGTTTTGCCATCATTAAACTAGCTTATTTTGGGTCGTTTAATATCATGTGCAACAGTTTCCATAGACAGTGGAGGGGCCCCCTCCACTGTCAATGATGCGACCTATTGTTCGGGGGTGAAAAAGAACTGATCTACATGTCAACGAGATGTGCTTCTTGAGGTTATAACGGTCATCAATTGTTACACAAATGGTACATGCTGAATCCACTAACTGCACAGAAGACGATCCCATGTTGATGTGGTTCATGAGATGAGGAAGCCTGTTGAACTGAGACGTGATAAGGAGGACCTCGGTTTTGCCATCATTAAACTAGCTTATTTTGGGTCGTTTAATATCATGTGCAACAGTTTCCATCTTAGTTACTGTAGTTGACGTATGTGATTGGGGAAATATATTGGTAAATCTGGTTGTCGTCTGCATGTTGTTGCATATTGAGATTTTGATGTCGGATTAGCTTTCCAAGTGGTGATGTGTATAGACAGCATACGCGTGTAAGAGTGGACCAAGCACAGGGTTTTGTGACACTCCACACTGCAAATGTTTGGTTTCTGATATGCCTTGTACAGAAATGGACTGTTGTATATCTTTGAGGTATAAAGACTCTAGTCGAATGCCTGTAATACCGAGCTCGGAATAAACTTGAAATTATGCTGGAGTCAGAATTTACGGGGGGGGCATGAACAAAATTGAGGTTCAAAGGGAGGGGGGCATGACAATTGTGATGGTCTGAAAGGGCCCCCGAATATTCTGCTCATGATTTGAACCATAATTAAACCTCAGGAGCAGTTGTTTACCAAGTAAATTTACATTTGTATAAGTGTATGCCTCTCTCTCTCTCTCTCTCTCTCTCTCTCTCTCTCTCTCTCTCTCTCTCTCTCTCTCTCTCTCTCTCTCTCTCTCTCTCTCTCTCTCTCTCTCTCTCTCTCTCTCTCGTCGCCGTATGTCTCCTTCTCTCTTGCTCTATCTCTCTGTGTGGAGACTTTGTTGAACATTCAAACCACAGGAGCAATCGTTTACCTTGTACTTTGCAAAATTGTTCACTTCATTTACCTACCACACATTTAATTATTAGGCAGCCAATGGCCAAACGAATGTGTGTGTCTGCCAAAATATCTATGTATTAGTTAAAGCGTAGGTAATACAGTTGTAAAATAATTTAATGAGAGTACAATTTGGGTATTGAAGACAATTTTCAAGTACTTTATGGCTTCCAATAATGTGTATGGTTTGAAATATTATGCCGCTAAATGGCCTCCTACATGTCCTTATTTTTCAAACAATTGCCTACTGTGGGAGGGGGACACACCCTCCCCACTAGTTATCGAAGGGGGGTGCCGTTTCTGTCAAGACATAGGATTCAAAAAGAAAACTCTGCTGGTTAAGTTTTTCCAAGTACAGGTTACAGCCCAATGAGCCCACATCCATTTGTAAAGAAATCTCTATGTCTGATATGTATGGACACTGAAGTTGATTTCCACTGTTAGCTTACAGTATGTCATATAGTGTACCATACTGTACTTCTCTGACGTGTATGGGGAGGGGGTAATGTATAATTGCATATTAAAATATGTGCAGCCGGGGGGGGGGGTATGGACGTCGCCATCTTTCAAGCGCTAAATTACCTGTTAATCGAGATTTGTTTCAAAACATTAGCATGGTTGATAATATATGTGAAAGGGGTAAACTAAGAATGGTTTCTGGGATCGCCTAAGTCAACACGACATATATTGTGGATGGTCTGAGATATTCGATTACGATTCACATCGTCCGATTTCCAATCGTCCCAATATCCATATTAACATTCTTTATCGTTTCAAAATCACAAAAATGCATATGTCGTGGTGGGGTGAGTACCGATTCTAGTTTGGTCTCCGCTCTCTCTCTCTCTCTCTCTCTCTCTCTCTCTCTCTCTCTCTCTCTCTCTCTCTCTCTCTCTCTCTCTCTCTCTCTCTCTCTCTCTCTCTCTCTCTCTCTCTCTCTCTCTCTCTCTCTCTCTCTCTCTCTCTCTCTCCCGTCTCCCCCTCTCTCTCGTCTCCGTATCGAAACTTATTCAGTCATAAAATCATCAGGTTTCTGACAATTTCCAATACCTGTTACAAGAAAGACTGCAGTACAAGAATATTTGGTTAGCTACATGTATTACATCTGATGCCTTATACGTGACACGCACGATAATTGTCCAGTTTGCATCAGAGGGTGTGCCTCGCCTTCTGTACATGTGCCGTACGTCTGGCTTGTCTGTCAGTGTCACATTTTGCTTCCCCTCTTCAGTTTTCTCAGATGTTTTAAGAATTTAAACATAGTCAGTGTCTGATCGACAAAAATTCTTTCCACTGAAGTTTAGAAAACATTTAGTGCAACTCTACGTAAACGTCATGTTGATGCATCATACATCATCATGAGACGTCACATTGACCTCACACTTCGCTTCGCGCTTCCTTCAACGTCCGGTCGTTATGAAACTAGTTCGAAGGCTTTCGCTAGCGATAGCGTGGCCAGTCTTGTTTTACTGCGTAATCGTCTAATGTTTTCCAAATAATTATGAATTAATTTATCTTTTTGTTTACACTTTGGGTATTTTACTTGCTATTAGAACTCCCGGTCAACTCATATTTAATTTTCCAACCTTAGAATTTGTTCAATGATCGTCAGGTTTGAGTACTTTCCTAAGCCGGTCCCACAACTGTTATACTTATAAGTTATAGCTGGGCGTTGTGACCGGTAACCGGCTATTATCTACATCACTGCCTACTAGGTACGTCAAAAACACACCGTTCGCACATGTGAGCCTGATTTTAGGCAAAATATCGGGCTATTAGAGTGCATACAGGCCCTTTTGTTCGCTTGTATTGTTTGCATTTGGTATTTGGCATTTCGCACGTTGTTTATTTGCACCATTCACAGTGTCTTATCATGCTTTGTGTAACTTGTAAGCCTAATCGACAACTGGGCCAACGGTTTTTACTAGACAAATTTGAAACAAATTTTGCGTCAGTTTGATGGTAAACCTGCTATATTGACTACCAAACTTAGTTAACCCCAGTTATTTTTACTCATGTTGCATCACCATATATTTAGAAAGAGTATATATGAAATATGAGAGCCATGTGAAACTTCTTCAGTGCAAAATGGGATGAAGATATGAGGGCAAAGTCAGTGCTCCTTATAGTCTCGCTGCCAGACTCGAGACTATCGTCCCTAATCTGTTTACCGAGCGGCGCAGCCGCGAGAAGAGCGGGACCAGTCCCCCTCTATTCTCGCGGCTGCGCCGCTCGGTAAACAGATTAGGGACGATAGTCTCGAGTCTGGCAGCGAGACTATGCTCCTTACAGCAGTTTGTTTTTCCCGCATATGCATACATTACCCATAATCCTTTTAAGTATTCTGCAGATATCTGTGCAATGTGCACTCATGACTCATGAAAATCTGGAATGCACTGATCGAAGCCAATTGTACAGTTATACTATAAAAACAGGAGTTATGAGTATAATTGAAATAAAACAAGAGAATAAGAGATGAGGGCCCTCAGAATCGTCACGTAGAGTGATATAACAGTTACATGGATGCCGGGCATGTACCCATAGGTACGGGCCCGGGGGGGGGGGGGGTTCTGCATGCCGAACGTCATTAAGTATTTCCTTTACTTTGGTGCTCATGATCGTAATTTGGATGATGCCCAAGATATTTGAGGCGTGAATACCTGTTGTTCTTCTAAAGGCTTGTTTATTACTGTGAAGATCACACCCTAACACTTAATTGTTCTATAAACGACACATGGACAAGAATACTATTCCCATAGAGGTTAGTCTAGTTAATTCCTGATGGACCGTATTTCGTTCAGCGTTACGTTGTACATAACACGGTCAGTCAGAAACTATAGACGACATGGACGACATGGATGCCATATAATATTCCCAATAGTCACTCAATTTTACTTAGCTAGAAATAATGTCCACAGACTCAAATCTGTCAGCACGTCTCTACTGTGAGTTTGTTGACGCTATTGGCCGGTCAGGTTTGTTAAGAAGCTCCATACACTAGCAATATTTGTGGCCCAATTTTAAACTATTATTGGAAACGATTGTCATGTCATCTAAATCTGTATTACTATGCATCAAACGCGTAGAAATGTGAAACACGTTTAGTGGTGGCGGTATGTAGTGCATAATGAAAAGGCGTACTACGAACATTTATTTCAAAATGAGCCCTGTGATATTACAATCTACGTACGTCCTAACCATGTAGTTCATATCATAAGCCTGCTTATATACATACATATGTATCGAATACACTAGCTACACGTATAGCGTTTATGTACGTATTGATTGCAAGCACGGTAGATTTGAATATTCATTTGTTTACTGCCCGGTTATGGGGGTGAACTCATGAATATATTCTGAACTAAATGCAAATGTATTCAAATCACTTCCGACTCGCAATCTGAACTATTTTTCAGATCGAGTATAATCCGATTAGACAGGCGCTAATGGGAAAGTACAGAAACGTCCACCTCATCAGCATAAAAGTACAGAATTGAACTCAATCTGAACTATAGTACGGAAAGTGTCGTAAACTGTACTATTTTTTCTACTAGTGGCAGGCAGCAGATAGTCGTAGTCGAAGTTTGGGACCCGACCGATGTAAATTCGAAAGATAGTGTAACTCTTACCATCGACATAAGAGATGAGAATGACGATCCTGTCTTTATAAATATACCTAATGGTGCCGGCACAGTCTACGTTGCCGAAGACGCCACAATTAATACAATAGTACACACGGTTGTCGTTGCGGATGAGGACAACGACGCTATTACCTTTTCAATCCTTAATCAAAGTCCAGGTGGCTCATTCAAGTTTCAAATCAACCCATCATCAGGTGTTGTCACTACCATAGGTACACTACAAGCCGATGGTCCTGGTGCAGTGTCTCAATACACTCTTACTGTCAGGTGGGTGAGAGAGAGGGAGAGATACATACATACATACATACATACATACATACACACATACACACATACATGCATACATACACACATACATACATACATACATACATACATACATACATACGTGCACACACACACACACACACACATACATACATGCATACATACATACATACATACATATACGGAGAATGGGAAAGAAACCAGATGGACAGAAAAGGAGATAAACACAGGATGACATCTATTCAGTTGACAATTTTTACTGTGAATAGTCTATCTCCTTTTACTATTAAGAATTTAAAAAAAAGAACCCCAATCAATATTATTATATTTAAAAGGGGTGTTACTCCCAATCTGTGAAATTGCCCAATTCATGAAATCGGTAGGTAACTTTGCCCAGTTCATAAAATAGTCAATCGTGTTGCCCAGGTTATGAAGTGGGTATGGTAAGATATGCCCAGTACATGAAATGGGCATCTTTTATAGGACACATACAAAATAGAATATGAATCAAACAACTTTATTATCATGTATTTACAAACTCATCACTTCACAATTCCTATTTTATTATAATTCAGTGTTGCTTGTGTTTTTAATACAGTTCGATAATCAACACCCAAGTTCAAAATTCTTGCCCCAAAAATTTAATTTGGCCCTTTTAGATCATAATATATACCCTCAATTGCATAAAGTAGACCATTTCATGAACTGGGCAAAGTTACATGCACATTCCATGAATTGGGCAGTTTCAAGGATTGGGTGTAACAAGGGGTATATTTTTTACATCAAAAAAGGGCAAGTGATGGATCTACAGCATTGTCTGAAACCATGACGATTGATATCCGGGAAACATTTGATGAAGATCCAACATTTGACAGAAGTCTTTACATTGGCGAAGTCGATGAAGACGCAGGTTTTCAGACAGCTGTCACGTGGCAAGCCAGTGACCCAAAGGACGAACTCAATGACCAAGATACTGGTGATACATTCACATATAGTCTGAGTGGTAAGTATGTATTCTAACGATCGTGATAGTGGCGATACACTCTCAACTCTGTCTGTCTGTCTCTGTCTGTCTGTCTGTCTGTCTGTCTGTCTGTCTGTCTATATACAAAATCCACGTTGCTTTTATAATTAACCGATTCCTAAGTTCATCAGTCTTAGGCAGGGAAGCTGGGTAAGTTGAAAGGCTAGATGCTAATGAGTTGGCTTCTCACCTGCAGATGAATAGAATGATACACACTTGGACGACACACGGAATCTACCAGTTGACGTGTTAGCTCATCAGCTAGTCACTGCACTATAATTAAGGAAACGTTTCTCACTTTTATTTCCTCAATTTCATTTCCTTATATATATTCCACGTGGTTAAAGTAGTAAATCTACAACATACAGAATATCACTAGATGTACACTCAAAACTAATTGACATGGTCATTTCCAATGACATAGGTGCCGGATCATCTGGATTTACCGTAGCAACAGATGGTGTTATAAAGACCCTGAATGACTTTGATCTTGATGGAGGAGGTTCTGATACATTTAATTTTGTGTTGACTGCTACGGACAAAGGTTCGAATACTGGTACTACAAGTATCCGTGTCTTAGTTAATCCAGTGAATGAATATCCACCAGAGTTTGACAGCGTTACGTATGATAGGGAGATCTATGAGAATACCGGATCAGGTAAATATATCCTTGAATGCATTGTCCATTCTGTACCAAGATCACTGCCTACCTTTATATGAAATATGTCTTGCACATGATCAATGTACTTTTCACAGAAGACTTCGCCAAGCTCACCTATCCAGAGATTTATCCTTATGTATTTAGCATCGAAATGTAAAGTTATTTGTAAAATGTGTTTTAAAGAGATGTCGCTCAATGTGATATATGTTTATGCAAAGTATTAACGTTTAACATATTAGCTGAATTAGTATAAGAAACGCCCTTCTCTTATACTAATCCAGGTGCCACAGTAATAGATTTCGGAATTACGGATAGCGATTCTGGTGACACACTGACTCTTACTATTTTAAATGGTGACGATGCAAGTCCTAATAACAAGTTCGACACAAGTGGAACATCTCTGATTACAAATGGAGTACTGGATTATGAAGCAGTCACAGTTGCAAGCGACATTTACATTTTGACTGTAGAAGCAGTAGATTCAGGCGGACTGAGCAACACGGCTATAGTGTCTGTGAAGGTAAGTTTAACGGAAGCACAGCTCTAGTGTCTGTGGACGTAAGTGTATGTGAGTGACTGTTGGTGCATGTAGTATAGCACAGCACAAGTGTCAGTGGAGGTAACGGTTAGTGGAGCACATCCCCCATGTCTACTGAGATGAATGTCAATGCAGCTCAGGTATCGTGTCCTCGGAGGTGACTGTTAGTGTAGCAAAGCCCTTGTGTATATGATTGTTATTTTAGCATAGCCCTGTGTCTATTGCTATGACTGTCAGTACAGCACAGTTATGGTGTCTTTAGCTACCATATCTATGGCGATGACTTTTAGTGCAGCACATCTCAGGTGTTTGTGGGAGTTACTGTTGGTCCAGTGTTTATTGAAGCGAATATTAGTTCATCGCCACAATCTACTGCTTGGAAGAACACTGACATTTTTGTATTGTACATACATGTACCTATTTTGTTATAGATCACTATCATGTTATTCTGAATTGGATTTTGGATTCATTATCTGCATCCTGCTCGTGTATGTGCTTAAGGTAAAATCATGCACACAGCAGAAAACACGATTATAGTAGATTCTTAGATATCATCACTGCAACGATCATTGATCCATGTAACATTTCACCATTTTCGACAACCATGTTTGAAAGTAAAATGTAATAATTTATGTCTAGGAACATTCGCTACAATTATAGACCTAACAGAACCCCTAATTTATCTGATGGATTTTCTGATGTTTTGTATATTTCATTTTCCAGGTTCTTGGAGTAAACGAATTTACACCATCGTTTCCTGACGGTCCAACCATTTCGGTAGATGTGTCTGAAGATGAATCAGTCGGGGCAACAATTTATTCTACAAACACTCAGGATGATGATAGACTTGATGACGGATTGATGGTTCATGAAATACTTTCCTATAACCGTAAGTATAATTATGAATCTCTGTGTAGCAGGCTTTGACTTTACTTTTACGTCATATGGAACGCGCGCGCGCGTGTGTGTGTGTGTGTACTTTTAGAAAATAACAACCTAATGATTAAATGTCAAATAAAATTTGCACCAAGTTTGGCACAGTCACTATTCTCTAATCTTACATAGTGCTAAACACGTATTTGATATTCATGCCATGGCTATTGTGTGGAGTTAAAATACAATTTGACATACTGAATTTCAAGTGGGAAATGTACCCAGTAAGTCGATGGTAAATTGGAGAAGTTGGGTAAGGGAGCCTTCAGTACAAGTGGTGAGGGTCAGGGGAATGGAGGGTGGGGTTCATATTTCACAAATTTGCTCTTGGGAGGAGCATATTTTGTTCGTAGTACTCCCAACCATCTTGTCTTCTGAACTTCTGGCCTGCAACTTTGCCAGTTAGATCCAAGTACAGGAATTCCTCTCTAACCCTTCGAATGCGTATATCAATCTACGTAATTATGACAAGTTATTCATCGATTATATATATTTATAGCTACAAGTGGGATGAACATCTTTGAAATTGGAGTAGCAAATGGTGACATCACACTCAAGTCCGGACTTGACTACGAAACACAGCAGACGTACACACTCCGATGTAAAGTCAGTGATTCAGGTACACCGAAGAAGACGTCGATAGCAGACGTTGTAATCAATGTTCTCGATGTTAATGACAATCCACCGACGTTGACTCCGAGTGTGTTTTCTGTCACTGTGAAAGAAGACGATACAGCCGGTACACTCCTGGCAGCATTCAACATTGATGACCCCGATTCTGATGATATCACAAGTTTTGTGTTTAGTCTTGAGCCGACGTCTGACCCCACATATGATGCTGGTCCTCCGGAATCTAGTTTATTATTTCAATTTGACCTTCCAGCTGAAACTCTAGAATTAAGGAATCCAATATCAATTGATCCCGGTGACACGGATACGTACCCAGACACGTATGAACTCATTGTGTACATTGCTGATGAACCTTCTGGAAACATTGCCACTGCTACTGTCTATGTCCAAATTGACCCAGTCAACGACTACGATCCAGTGTTTGCTGCTACACCCACAACTCCTGCTATCATTACAGTAGGTCTAAATTTCTATAGCAAGTTGCCAAACTTTAATATTCATATTAGGAAACTTCTTTCTTTTTATCTCAAGGAGTGCCATATGCAACCATAACTTCGTTAGCATGTGACATGATTTAGAATGAAAATATTGTGCAATATGAAAATATTACACATGGTACAACTCTGAAGACCTACGATGACTACGTTTATTCATTGTCGTTTACAGAAATATATTTTTGATTAACAGGCTTTTCTCTAGCATTAACGATTAGCACTCGCAAAGGCAATCATAGTTGCGTTATGATTAACTGAATATCATATTCCTCTTTTGATATTTGCAGACACCCGAGGAAACTGCTGTAGGGACAAGTGTCTTCACCATTTTAGCCTCTGATGAGGATTTTGGTCCTCAAGGGGACGTAGTATATTCTATCATCGGTTAGTATTTTAACAGCCTGGGATGTATAAGTAATTAGGGAATATTACAGTATGGATTGATGACGACATTTTGAAATTTACAGTTTTCATTTCCCATTGTTTTATCCTGCATTTGCATGTTTTATACTCAAATAAGACATCCATGACTTGTGATAGCTAGGACTGCTAGAGAAGGCTTTTCAGAATGTCAAATCCTTGTTCAGTACAGCAAATATTCATTTCTACGCTATTGGAGAAAGTCACACGTCACACTATGTAGAAAGACGAAGGGTTCATAAATCGCAGGTTTGTTAATATTATATTAAACAATTATTGCAGGATCACATGGTAACCCTCAAATAAGAAGGGAATGAATGTGGGTGGTGGGTACTGGGACTGACAAATAGCAAAAACAGGGCTAATCAGTGGGCAGTCCCCATTTAAAGAGGTTAATTGTTAAGTAGTCAAATGGAAAACATATCTACTTGTGGTGATGATCTCGAATGAGATGAATTACCAACATAGTTTGTATCAGAAGTTAAGAATTTCACACAGGGCTACTTTTTCTTGTCAGATGGTGATATTAATGATAATTTTAAGATGGACGCAGCATCAGGTGAAGTGACAATCAATCGAATGATAGACTACGAATTGAGCGGTGACACCATCGTCCTGACCATTTTGGCTGAAGATAAAGGCGTGAATCCTACACGATCAGCATCTATAGAGGTGACGGTGACAGTTACCGATGTAGCAGGTGATGCCCCAATTACCTGTGTCTCACAATCGATTGTTATGGAAGTTCCTGAAGATACCACTGGAGTGAATGCACTGGTAAATAATAATAGTAACCCAATATCAACAATTTCCCTGGACAAATCGGCTTATTGGTTAGGATTAGCGCTAATAACTGATCCCATGTACCACTGCTGAATTTTCAAGGGGAGGGGGATTTGATGATTTTGAAAGGTTGATGATTGATCTCGCGAACCATCACATGTTGACACCACCTCTGTTCAACGGGAGGTATGAGGGGCAGGGATGGGCGTTTACTATAAATGCCGATGACTAATCAAGTTAAATGTATGATTGTAAAGAGAATAACCACCCCCACGGTGAGGCAGAATTGTTACTTTGCATTCATTTGATCTTCTCATGCATTTGAGGGTTCAAAGATATTCGAATGACTAGTGATTTGACCACGCAAGTTAATATTTGAGTTTGAAAAATAATGTTCTAGCCACAAATTTCTAGAAGTGAGAAGTACAAGTCAAAGAATAACCATCTCTTTAAAAAAAAGTATGTTGGTATAATTGGTTTACATAACTGTATATCAAACCATTGAGAAAAGCAATACATCGTCAATAGAATTACTGAGATGATTTGTCATTTTCACATTTTCTTTCGAATACGTAGGTAACAACTATATCTTGCATCGATCCAGATGGACTGTCATTAACGTACTCAATCAATCCAACTACAGATTTTGATATTGGTTCATCAACTGGTGTAGTCACAATGAAGGGCGGTGAGTGGAAAGGGGCCAAATCCGTTTTTTGCTATTGGTTAGGTAGTAAATCCTGAACGAGTGGCATGTTGATGTTTTCAATCGAATTATGCATATTCTTAATAAATTATTTCTTCTACAAAAATTCTCAAATGCGAAGTATCAGTGGTTGTAACTGGCCACCTGCAAATCAGTAATTCTTAGTTTACGGATGAAATTTGAGTGAATAAAATTTCAAATAAGTAAGTGATTGGGTGAGTGAGTGAGTGAGTGAGTGAGTGAGTGAGTGAGTGAGTGAGTGGGTGAGTGAGTATGTGAGTGAGTGAGTGAGTGAGTGAGTGAGTGGGTGAGTGAGTGAGTGAGTGAGTGAGTGAGTGAGTGAGTGAGTGAGTGAATGAATGAATGAGTGAAAATTATTTTTGACACAAGGAAAGAAAACAAAAACAATCAGCCTGTAACAGATTATAATACAAATTGTTCTCCAGACTCTAGAAAATACATGGAGTTTGAGGAAACTAACGGGTCACGTGATACTAAACTGTACAGAAATGATTAACAAAGTGGAATCCTACATACATTGTTGCTATAGCAATATATATAGAAGTAAGATTTCCGTCATTTCCGTATTGTAGCCATGGACTATGATGATACAGCTGTTGACCGTGTGTACCCTTTGGAGATAACCATAACCGATGGTACTGACACAGAAGTGGTGAATTTGATAGTGAACTTGTTACCAAACAACGATTTCGTACCAACATTAACGGATAGTACAGTCAACACGGCTGAAGACACGCCGGTTGATACTGAAATATCTGATATGTCGACCGTAGCTAGTGACGATGATGAAGCACCTCATGGTATCGTCGAGTACAGGAAACTGGCAGGTCAGGAAGATATTTCGATAAATTTAAATTTGAGAATTAATGTTCGAAATGATGGGATGCAAAAAATATCAAACATCGCATTTACACAATTTCAGCTCAGCTGTTTTCCCCGCAAGAGGATGTATGCTTACGAAATAGAACGACCCGAATAGGATTTTGTGGATCGAGCGTGTATGTTAGAAGGGCCTAAATAAGTCGTCTTATACATAGGTTTAAAAAATAAACGTTTTTATTATATATCTTGTGAAAAGCTAAAGTAAGTGTTTGAAGCAAATACTGAGGCACAGTTTGATATGTGGTGTTTCTATCGTGTTGCTCAACATGTTTATATTGTTGCACGAGCAGTCTTATGTGGCTTCACTCTAGCGAAGTTCAATGTCTTATTGTTACATGGTTGTTTTTGTGTATGGTCCGGTATATGTCCTCATCTATAACAACTATAAGGGTGTTGTGACTGTCTTGCTATCATACAATATTTTGTTATCGTTGTAAATTTCTTAGTATTTAATTGTTGATTTCAACTCAAGGTACTTAAGGGGCATTTTCCAAATCTTGATACGCACAGGCAGTTGGTGTTTGCATCCACAAATGAATTAAAATTCGTCGAATCTCTCCCATATATTAATAGCAATGATTTCATTTATCTCACTATTAGGTATTCCTGTATCTGCTTTAACCAAGTTTGCCCTTGATAGTGTCACTGGTAAGGTATACCTTACAAGTCCATTGGATAGAGAAACCGTTGACAATTATAAACTTACAGTAAAAGTAACTGACGGTGGTGGTGAAACTGCTACTGCGACATTAACTGTCATAGTCGATGACGTCAATGACAATTCTCCGGAATGTCTATCTTACGCATTCAATGTTGAACAATTGGAAAATACACGTAAGTTGTCAAAGTATACTGCATTTACAATACATTCTTTTTGCGATATCTACTGTTTAGTAGTGTCACGACACCCACAACCATAGCATTTATATAAACACGTGCCATGTTCTGGACATCAGGATAGAACTACCTTAATGTCAATAGATCTAGAATACATAACGTACACCCTGGAGTGACCATACTCTATATTACGGTGCAAACCAATAACCTTGAAAATTCGATTACCTCGCAAAAATGTTAAGCTTGTTTGATGTAACTTCACCTTCCTCGAATTGATCTACGGAATTATTTGTCTTTACGAACATTGCAGTGAATTGCAAACAGTCCCAAAGAATCGGGTCATATCATTTGAGTTCCTTGATATTCAAGAGGGAGCAATATTTAAATGAAATACAGATTTCATTAAAAATTCATAGATGATGATTGCTGTGGCAGTAGTTTTCTGTGGTATTTTTGACGTCCAGTCAGTGAAATCCCAATAGACATCCTTATAATCTTGCATAAATAGCTAACGAATTTAAAAGGATATCAAAATATACAATAATAGTTTTTCTTACAGCTTCCCTTGTTGCAGTATCGAACGTTGCCGCTTCGGATGAGTTGCAGTGTAGTGATCCAGATGACGGTTTAAATGGCGATTTGATATATACTCTCAGTCAGATAGCACCAACTGGGACTGAGTCGTTCGAGTGGGTGTTAGGAACTGGTGTGCAACTTAAAGGTAAATGGTGATCATAAAAGATGTAGTAGTAAATGACATTCAAACATAGGTAACGGAATATATGAAAGAAGTCAAATAAATTGGTATATACAAATCGCGGTGTACTTTTGAAATGTAACTGAACTACAAATACATATCAGAGGATAATTACAGCACAAGTCACCAGTCTATATTTTATCTGCTTTTATTATCTGTATTGCTAACCAGCTTCAGTTTCCTTGGGAGCATGCAGTCCATTGCAACCTTTATAAGTGCACAGGATTAAAACATTCACTCTGCAACCTCTATCCTACCAGGTCACCAATTATACAACTGGGTTGACTAAGGCACAATCATGGTTCAGATCTTGCCTAAGGACTTTAGCCATTCAGAAACAAACGGCAGTGAAGGGGCTCAAATCTGCAACCTGCAGATTCCAAGCCGACCACGCTAACCATTCGCCCATTCTGACTAGCATGCATCCATCAAATATTGCTTCAATCAAATAATCTTCTTGAAATATTGACACGGTAGTTTCATTATTTAAAAACAAACAATAAAGTCAGTTTATTTCTTTTTAGCTGGGGAGACTCTGGATTACGAGGCAGTTACAAATCACCAATACAAATTAGAATTAAATGTTCAAGATCTTGGTGTTTCTCCAAGAAATACAGTGATCGATATAACCGTGTCAGTTCTTCCAACGGATGAAGGTCCACCTGTATTTCCAGCAAGTTGTGACGTAACGATAGACGAAGAGCTTGCAATTGGTTCTCTTGTTGTTGACTGTGCTGCAACTGACCCTGACTCATCAGATTCACCCGATGGTCAAGTTGTGTACGAAATCGTTTCTGGGAATGATGATGACTTTTTTTATATTGACGAGACTGGGATACTCCGCATCAAGAATGTAATTGACTCAGAAGCAATAACAGCCACTTCCTACACCTTAGATCTGCAGGTCACAGATGGGGTCTTAGGAACAGACACTTTATCGGCTACAGTCACAATTGATGACTTAAATGATTTTATTCCCCAGTGTACGCCATCAACCTTTGCTGTAGATGTAGATGAAGAAACCACAGTCGACGTAATCACTCTTGACTGCAGCGACGATGATGCTGTGGATACTACTCTTACGTATACTCTCGATAACAACTATGGTAACAAATTCGCAGTAACAACAACTGGAATAGTTCAGGTGATTACAGCAATAGATTTTGAAGTTGACACACGCTTCTATGACCTTCAAATTTTAGTGTCTGATTCAGGATCCCACACTGTCACCGTAGAAGGAACTGTCAACATTCAACCCGTGAATGAAGATGAACCGGACTTTGATCCTCCTACTGGTGAGTAAGCGCGCATGAAATTATGTAGACACAATATTATCGACAACCTTCCTTCAGATAAGGAAGGACAAGTTGGGGTGAAGCATGGTCTACAATAATATGACCGGCTGTACATTCATATTATACTCTGTTAGGACACATTCAGTTACACCGGCGCTGACGAAGAGTTTCAACTGAATGTTTTCAAGATATATCAAGTTTGCCTGTCACACACTGTACAGGACAGGCAAACTTGGTAGGGTGATAGAATTCAGTTGTAACATTGCGCCGATGCAGCACTGATAAAATCGAGTGAGCCTCTACAGGGTGTATGTTTTTCTTTTCATTGTGCCAGGTGTATACACATTCACAGCTGATGAAGACTTACCAATTGATTCAACAGTCGGCACTATAACAGCAACAGACGCTGATTCATCAGATAATGAACACGGTATTGTAAAGTATAGTATCCCCCCATCGTGCAACTGTCCTCAATTCCGTGTTGATGACGTCGGTAATATCATCTTAAAGGAGAGTCTAGATTATAACACAGCTACAAGCCACACAATTACTGTTGATGCATCAGATTCTTCAAATACTGTACAAGCAACTGTAACACTGGACGTAACTGATGTCAATGACAATCCACCTGTATTCACTAATACATTATACAGGTAGGATGTAATTTGAAACATTTTGAACTCTTGTATTAATTTCCTTGTCCCGTTTATATTGCAATTTGAGAAGGGTAATCGTATCGTAAGGGTATTTGTATCAGTGACATATTTGAATGATGGAAGGACAATAACATAGTAAAAAAATGGACAGAAACGTATCATATACCAGGTCAAAATTTAATTCCAACACACCACGGTGCAGCCTTTATTTTAGTTTTACTGTGACTAAAATACGAATGTGATAGTTACTATTCACAGTGTATTGTTTTATTTGCAACGACACGGGTCTGTGATGTAATTGTACAACGAATAATTTGTGAAAATAATATGAAACAAAATCCTATATGAAATGATCCATTCTACCAAAATGAGCTGAGAATTTACCTATCAATTTATTTACAATATAAAACAATAAGCAAAGTTTGATTATATCTTTTCAGTGTTAATATTCCAGAAGATCCGTTTTTGACATCAGTGCCATATGTGACTGTTGAAGCAACTGACGCTGACGATGGAGACAATGCTTTACTACTATATGTAATCACAGGTAAACAAGATTTGTCTTATTTGCGTTCTATTCGCAATTTAATGGATACGATAAACTAGACATGACATGTAAACTGTGACGTTTAGATTTATGAGGGCATGTTTTACCCAAAGACAATATTCATGACATTAGATCAGAATACAATCATATATGCCTACATTTTCAGTGGATCAGTACCATGATTCAATTCTAAACAGGTGATATTTCTTAGTTTATCAAATTAATGCCCATTCTCTATATTTTCTCTTCATAATTGGAAACTATGGAGACAATTATTCACATTATCGCACAAGTGATTCCGAGTTGTCGTAGAAGATTAATGTTTTGAAATATATCAATTACCAGAGTACATCGTTAATTGCTATTGGTACATTTTGTGAATGGGTAGACAGTAGAAGATGAATGTTGCAATCAATAGTAAATGAAAACCCTACTTTAAAGTTACCTCTTTTATAATAATGAATTGTTGTACAATGACAGTTTTTATCCAAATTGAGAAATTGATATATTTTTCTACAAATATTTAATAGTAAAGCAGTCAAACAATGACAAGGTCGGGGGCTAAATGCCTGGAGGCAAAATGCCGGGGTGGGGGGCAAAAGTACGGGGACAATGGGCCTTCTTCCGTACGATACATGTAATTAAAACTGAATGAACGAATGTATGACTGAATGAATAAAGTAATGAAAATGGATGAATGAATTACAATTCAAACTAATCTTCCCTCCGTTCTCTGTTTCTTACATTTATATGCACCTAAATCTAAATCAGAACCAGATCCCTCTCCTTTTGCCATCGACAGTGCGTCAGGAGTCATAACAACAGCGCAGTCATTAGATTATGATGACCCAACAACACAAGTGTATCGTCTGTTTATCGAAGCACGTGACTTGAATGGTGCTGCTGGGTACAAATCTGGAACTGCTATTGTAACTGTCCGTGTATCAGCTGTCAATGAATTTACACCAGCATTCATATCACCTGTAACACCAGTAAGCATTTCTGAATATACTACAGTTGGTCAATCTGTTCACCAGGTAGCTGCCGAGGATGGTGACTGGGACGGGGGACTAGATGGACAGTTCTTCTTTTCACTCAGCCCTGGCACAACGTTCATGATTGATGAAAATACGGGGGTTATCCGACCAAAGGTACCACTCGATAGGGAGACTGCTAACTCATACACCGTTACTGTTACTGTTACCGACAGGGGAACAATGGCTAGGTCAGCGACTGTAGGCATCGCTTTTACCATTACAGATGAAAACGACAATAAACCTGAATGTGCACCAACACAGGTAACAATCACCAAAGCTGAAAACAGTGCCACAGGTGACCTCTACGATATAGAAATAGGATGTGATGACAATGATGGTGGGGTGAATGAGGAACTTTACTATGTGATCGCTGATGTAGATGGCAGTCCTACTAGTACACTGTTCTCGATCGACAGTGATGGTCTATTGACACTCGATTCCACACTAGACTATGAAACAGCAGAAAGTCATGCAATCACAGTCCATATATACGACGGAGGAGTGCCATCACTTTCATCCACAGTCGTTGTTAATGTGATCGTAACTCCCGTAAACGAGTTTGATCCTGTGCTAAGTCCATCAGTTTCAACAACCATAGACATTCCATCTAGCACAGTAATAAATGGTGTCATATTTGATGTAGATGCAACTGACCAAGATGCAGGCGAAGATGTCTTTTTCAGTTTTTCAGGCACAAGTTCAAAGTTTCGCATTAACCCAAGGACAGGGGAAATATATCTAATATCTGCAGTAGCCACAGGCGACACATATTCATTAGATGTCCAAGCAACTGACAATGGTGTAAATCCTGCTACAAAATCAACATCGATGACCTTGACCATAAACGTTGTTTCAAGTGACAATAATCCACCAGAATTTGATAGAAGAGCATATTTTGGTACAGTACCTGAGAATGCTAGCCCGAGCCAGTTAGTTGAAGCCTTAACGGTCACAGATCCGGATGGAGATGGTGTTACATTGACCATAACAGGCGGTAACGTTGGCAACGTTTTTGGTGTAAATATAAATGATGAAGTCATCATTGCTGATTCGACAAATCTAGACGCTGAAACACTTGATAGATACATCCTTACTGTCAAAGCAGAGGATGATGGAATACCTCCTCTCACAGCATCTGCATCAGTTATAGTTGTCGTTACACATACCAATGATAATGCTCCACAATTTGCTCAATCGTCATATACAGCATCAGTGTCTGAAGATGCAGAAGCTGACACAACTGTTATACGAGTGACAGCATTCGATGATGATGATGGGTCAAACGGTGATGTGAAGTACACGATAACATCAGGGGATTTTGGCAGCTTTGGAATCGATGAGAAATCCGGTGACATTGTCGTCATAGACTCTCTCGACGCAGAAACCAAAAGTGTTTACACTTTGAATGTTGTCGCTACAGATGACGGTACTACCATATTGACAGGTAGTACAGTCGTAACAGTTTATGTAACGGACATCAATGATGAAAACCCATATTGTCATCCAGACTTTGAAGAAATTAATGTACAGGAGAACACACTGGTAGACACAGTTATTGGTAGCTTGAATTGCAATGATGGTGGAGGAGGAACCCATTTATTCTACTACATTATCGACGGAAATGATTATAACACATTTGAAATACCTATGGTAAATGTTCCTGATATAGTAGTACGTTTTTCACCTGACTATGAAGAAAAACAATCATATCAGCTTTTGATAAGAGTGGTTGATGATGGATCTCCACCAGTGTCTTCAACAGCCACTGTGTATGCAAATATTCTAGGTAAGAGTAGTGTATTATGGAGAAAGCTGAATTACATCTGTTTTGTGTTCTGTTTCCTAAATTCATTTCATTAAAACCAGAGTCATAAGTTGTCAATTATAATGAGCTTGACATAATGGTTAAAAGGATCACAATACATAGACTCGTACATTGCGACATAAGTTATTCCTATGACCAACACGAAGAATTGTAAATTATGTCCATAATGGTAGTGACTGTTGTAGGTGATTCCTGTGCATGTAGATTACTATCTTACGTACATGACGCTTTGCTTTTCAGTCAAGTTACATTTATCCATCTATTGGTCCTTTTTTGCAGGTGTAAATGAGTTCAAACCACAATTTTTGCAAAATCCAATTGATGTATCAGTTTCAGAACATTTAAATATTGGGGATACTGTTACCACCCTGTCTGCTTCTGATAACGACCTTGGGAAAGATGGTGAGTATCACAGAGCCATGAATACCGTCCTAATATAAGAATAGTTTTTATCATGTTATTTGCACCAAGACAAATAGGCAAATATTCAGGTAACAACATAGGAATGGACAGATGAAATGATAGGAGTACACTGTTTCAATTCCTTACGCAGCGGCATCTGATATTCATATTTCACATACTTATCCAAATACACAAATCCTTTCACAGTACTCTATTTATCACATTTATAGCAGAATAAGTGGAACGCCTTATTTAAAATCCTGCATATAAAAGTTTCAGTTATCCTTTTCATATTTCAGGAGAATTCACATACTCGATTCTATCCGGTAATGATGATGGAGTATTCGATGTTGTGGCTAGTACAGGGGCCATATATCTTCAGAAAAATCTTGACTGGGAAACCATAACATCATATAGACTGGTAGTACAGGCACAAGACAATGGCGATGTGGTTAAAAGTGGCACAGCAACTCTCAACATTGACGTTCAGGACGGTAATGACAATATCCCCACCTGTGACCCTGTGGCATACATAGAGTCTGTAAATGAGGACAGTCTCATTGGTACATCAATTATAAAACCAATCTGTTCTGATCTGGACCAAGGTAGCAATTTCACTTACTCCATCGTTGATGGGAATGATGGGAGCTTCAGAATCGACCCAGACACTGGCATACTGTATACTAAAGGCCGGTTAGATGCTGAATTTAATAGCAGCTATGTCCTAACCATATCTGTTTTTGATGGTCTAAGTTCTGGAACTGCAGTCATTACAGTGTCTGTTCAGGGTGTTAACGAATACCCACCGATGTATCAACCTACTTCTGTGTACTTAACTTCTGTCACTGAAGATGAAGCTATTGGAACTCTTGTCCAAACAGTCTTAGCGACCGATGAAGATGCATTGAGTGATGGTGATGTTCGTTATGCTATCACAGATGGAAACATAGACAGAGTGTTTTCAATCGATTCTGTAACGGGTGACATCACAGTGGGACGGGCTCTAGACAGGGAGAATATTAATGAATACACCCTTGAAATAACAGCAACTGACCAGGCAAGTGTTGGTAGTCAGAGGTCAGCATTGGCGTCTGTTAGGGTAACCATTAATGATGTAAATGACCAGACTCCATACTTTGACCCGTATATATATGTAGCATCCGTGTATGAAGATGCAGCTACCAGTTCTACGGTTGTTTCATTAACTGTACAAGATGATGATCTTGGCTCACCGAACACTGACTATACCATCGACATAATAACTGGAAATGATCTTGGTCATTTTGCAATATCTGGAGATAGCCTTGTAGTAGATGGTGCTCTCGATTTTGAATCTTTAACATCGTATTTTCTCACAATTGAAGTTACTGATATGGGCATTCCACCATATAGCTCAACAGGTAATATTGTTGTAAGGGTACTACCAGTAAATGAGGAACCACCAACGTTTGCGCCACCTGCTGGAGGCTATGCAACAGGTGTTGATGAAGATACCAGCATTGGAGCGAGTGTATACAAGGTAACTGCCGAAGACATAGTCGATGCACCTTTACATGTACACAGTACAATACGATATTCAATCACTGGTGGAAATAGTGATGGGAAGTTTTATATCGACCAACTTACAGGTGACATCTATGTCGCTGGACAACTGGACAGGGAAACCAAAACTAGCTATACATTGGAAATAACAGCTGCAGATAGCCTCCCGATGTTTGGAGATGAACTTACTGATGTTGAATCTGTAACCATCACTGTATTGGACACAAATGATAATGCTCCAATGTTTGAAAAAGAGTTATATGCAATCACAGTGATAGAATCCGCTGTTATTGACTCATTAATTATGACAATGGTAGCGACTGATGATGACACTGGTACTAATGCTGAAATAGACATCACAATTGACAATGGAAACACGGGAAATGATTTCACTTTGATTGGAAATGATCTTAAGCTCTTTCACACCCTAGCGTGGCACAGAACTGAATTCTATCAACTGAGACTGAAAGCCACAGATAGAGGCACACCCCAAAGGACAGGCTATGTAAGGATCAATGTTGAAGTCAAACCGTTAAACCAAGCACCACCAGTGTTTGCAGCTGAAACCGATACAATAGCAATTCCTGAAGATATTCCAGTTGGTACTCCACTTTATGTTGTCAATGCTAATGATAATGACTATGGGCTGCATGGAGAGTTGAGTTATTACATTCTCGGTGGAAACGATGGCAGCTTCCATATTAACAAAGGTACTGGTCAGATAACAGTTAGTGGCTTCCTTGATCGAGAATTTCAAGATATGTATTACCTTAATGTCACAGTTTATGACAGTGCGGAGAATGAGACTCTCGTTAAAAAGGACGACTTCACACTTGAAATCACAATTACTGATGTGAATGACAATGATCCAATTTGTGCCACATATAGAGATATCGTTTACATCAGAGAAAATCCAGAGCCTTTAGAGACGATTCTCACTACAGTTACGGTTACTGATCCCGATGCTGACTTGAATGGGGCACTTTTGTGGAATGTCGTGTCTGGTGTAAGGCAGGATGTTTTTGATCTTGAACCTGTAGCAGGGTCGCTGTCTCTTCAATTAGATGTCATTCCTTTGACCATCCTCGACAGAGAGAAGCATGCGATCTACAGCTTGGTTCTGGAAGTGAAAGACCAGGGGTCTCCTCAACGTACAGCACTCTGTGAGGTTGAGATTCATCTAATAGATGTTAACGATAATGAACCTATAATCACACCATCAAATGTAGCTTTCATTATAGAAGAGGGGAATGCACCCATAACACAGATATGGCAATTCGAAGCATATGATCCTGATGAAGGATCAAATGGCGATACTTTTTTCACTTTAGTTGGAGGCAACGAGGAAAACCATTTCACTCTAAATGAAGATACTGGGATATTGACTACAGATGTTACTTTGGACAGAGAAGACATATCAAGGTAATCTATTACATCAAATATTTGGTAACCGAGAGGTTAAACCACTCTGGGATTGAATAAATTGGCCACGGCCTAAGTAACAAGGGTGAAGTTCAGTTTGACTCTACCGAACAAAGAAGGGTTTCCCCAGGTACACCAGTAACCCTCCTCCTGTTATTGTTATTGCATTTCATTTGACAGACAAGAATATACGAGACTACATTGGTTTGAATGTAAACAGATCAGTAATGAGAATATAAATATGTCAATTATTAAACTTCACGTATCATAGAATTAGCTCATGCTCACATCTAGAACACATGTACAACATAACTATGGCCATTCAAGTGTTCACATATCAGTTACATACTCGATGGTAGCACCATGTTACAATTCAATTCCAGATCAACAATAAAAAATGTTTGACCACAAAAATTACAATGCGTTTATTTCACTCCAACCCAATGCAAATCCGTCATAAAATCTACAGCATGGGCAATATGTGTAGATACTACATCAACAGTACTTTCAGGTTGGGGAGCATCCCTGGATGCATCAACAATACCTCGACACTCGGTGTTTCCTATAATGAGGAAGATATAAAGAATACGAATGATGTTAGCATTAACATTCAGTGAATTGTCAGTAATATTCAGTTCATTACAACTTTGAACGTAACCCGATTTGATAAGTACAGAGTAAATGCTTACTTACATTTTATGAGATACACACTCGTATACCAGGTTGATATGCTAATGTTGGGGTCAGCGAATTCGAGAAGGCTGAGTTCAAGTCTAGGCAGACTTCTTAACTCTTGAAAACTCAAAGCATGGACGAACCACTTCAATTTATTTTAATTGTATTTCCTCATAGTTATAATCTGCAAATTCGGCTGTCTGATAGAGGTGACCCGGCTCTCACTGGATTTGCACTGGTTAACATAACAGTGGAAGACTTGAATGATAACGCACCGGTATGTAAGCAGCCATACAATAGGAGATTGACAACTGACGTCAGAGAAGACATGAAATTGGGAATGACTGCTATGGTTATACGAAGCTATGACAGGGATGACCACAAGCTCAAACACACTCAAAGAACGTATCGTATCATAAGTGGCAATGATGGTAAGAAATAAGGATTTTCTGGTCTATGTGTGTGCTTCAGTATTATGTAGTCGTGCGTACGTGAGTGTGTGCGTGCGTGTGTGTATGTATGTATGTATGTATGTATGTATGTATGTATGTATGTATGTATGTATGTATGTATGTGTGTGTGTGTGTGTGTGTGTGTGTGTGTGTGTGTGTGTGTGTGTGTGTGTGTGTGTAATATTTGTCCACCTGTTAATATCTCGTCATGTTTGACTCCTCATCATCCGCAGTTGCCAGCTTTACACACTCAGCAACAAATAGTGGAAGAATGTTGTCATCCATTGCTTCCATGTATTCCATGTATACTGTTAGTGAGATCAAGACATTATATCTGTCTGAAGTAGAATCCATTTACTCTATTTAGATATCTTGACATGTATATATTTGCAATTGAATTTTAAACCCTATTTGGTCTTCACTAATTATTGCAACATCGATATCCTAAATCCTAACCGTTACACCGCATATATGTATAGTAACAAACTATTGGTGTCTTTCCACAAGTCGTACAGGTTAGATCTATTAGGAACAATTTTAGTGTCTTTCTCTATCAACTACTCATGGCACCTTTCTTGAAATAACGCCACTGTTGATTGATTTTACTGCAGGATCTTGGAATATAGACGCAGAGAAGGGCAACATTTACTTGAGTGGTACTCTTAACCGGGCAGTGCGTCCAAGTTATTCCTTTGTCATTCGTATTGAAGATGACGGAAATCCGACCATTTTGTATGATGAGTGTACGGCAAACATAAATGTTGTTGAACCGTTGGAAGGGGTACCCATGGTCGAAGCTGACGTAATTTTGTATGTGCAAGAAAATATCCCAAGTGGTACGGTAATCGATACTCTTGATTGCAACGACTTTGACGCTGATATATGTGGTGGTAATAACTTTGCCTATGAAATAGTTGAAGGACAGTATGCGGAACATTTCTATCTGGAACCAGTAACTGGTACATTAATAGCTGTGTCGGATGAGCTTGATTATGAAACATATCCCCAGTACAACTTTGTCGTGCATATTACCAAAGGTAATGGTGAAGAATCGTACAATGTTCTTTTGATCCAGCTCGTTGATCAAAATGACAATGCTCCGGCCTTCATTAACACATCGCCGTATACCAGTGGTGTACGTGAAGATAGTCTACTTGGTACGACTGTTATACACGTCTCTGCAGAGGATGAAGATGCTGGAGAAGGCAGTGTTATCACTTATTCCTTATCAGCGGCCTTAGATGACAATGGACCTACAGCAAACAAGTACTTTGCTATAAATTCTGCTACGGGTATAATAAGTGTGAGGGAAGAACTTGATAGTGAACAGCATCGAGAAATAGAGCTTACAGTCTTTGCAAGTGATGCTGGATCGCCTCCATTGACTACTTCCACTATGGTCACTGTCCAAATAGTTGACGTTAATGACAATGAACCAGTTTTCAGTCCATCTTTCTATAGTGGAGAAATGTCATATTTGAACTTGTTAGGTGAACCAATAATCCATCTTTCTGCAACTGATGCTGACCAAACGTCAGATGTCCAGTTCAACATCCAAGATTCGACAAGTACATTTACTGTCAATGTAGGAACCGGCCATGTTAGTTTGGACGTTGGCGCTCGACCAACTGTATTTACAAAGTATACATTTACAGCAACTGGTACAGATATGGGCAACCCGCCACTAATCTCAACAGCCATCAATTGTCGAATAGACACATTCGATCCATACCTTAACTTAATCGGTATTCACATCACTGGTCGTACCAAGGAGGACATAATGGATAATCTAGATGAATTTCTCGAACCACTGACTAACATCATTCTTGCTGATTACCCAACTGGTCGCATTGGACTTTCTCACCTAACAGTCATGGGTGATGTTGTCACTGCGTCAGTGAGAAAGCTGTTGCAGTCCACAAGGTACTCGATGTTTCGTCATGTATACATTGCTAATTCGTAGTAGGAATTCCATATTGAATTCTAGAAACTCTGCAGTTTGAATATAATTCGATATTTACATTTGAAATGACACCTTCTGATTTTTGAATGAATTATTGATTCGTTTAGTAAATGAGTGTTGTTTAGCAATACTTTGTCTCATTATATATTTTAATCTGCATGTCTTGAAATTGTTTCTTACAGTGTCATAGCGTGGATCTATGGCGTTGCTGATGATACAGCAGACAAAGACTCGGGATTGGCAAACTCCAAGAATTTTATCGCTCAACAGTACCTCTACTCAGTCTTTGCATCAGATGACGTAGGAACACCTTCTGCTTCATTGTCCAGTAAGTTGTTGAACACCATACCCAAAGACGTTCTTGTGCTCGATGAATTTGTTCCAGTTATCTCGTCATTCAGGAAGTAAATAATTATACATGCTGACATAAGCTGTTGAATGGGAGTTGGTTTGATTGTACTCCTCGCAGTAGGGTGGCATTTTTTGATGATATCCACGATTTTGCAGTATACATTTTTGGGGATTTCCAATGTTTACACTATCTTGGTCATAGGGTGATTAGATTTGCGTAACGGGTAGATCGCTATCACTCACTTGTGTAATATACCGCAATGAACAACAAAACGTTTAGATTTTGCTTATCCTAGTAAACCGGGACTTCGATTGCCAGAGTAGTATTTTCCAACAGTGTGCTATTTTGCTTATTTCTTAAATATTTTTTAAATATACCAGAGGCCGAAACAGTCATAATTCTATAAAATAGAGAGACCAGCTTTAGGAAGTAAACGTATTACAATTGTATTTCTGTGTGTTACTGTGTGTCTGACCATAGTAAATGTGTATCAACTTAAAAATTCCCTTGCAGGCTCTTCCGACTATCCTGCTATATTCGTTGAGAAATACACAAGCGATGTGGATACATTCTGGACCTCTGCAGGAGGTATTGCAACAATTGCTGTGTTGTCACTTCTTGGTCTTCTTACTCTTATTGGTTTGTGTGCGTTGATGTACCATTGTTGCTGTCGATCTGGAGGGTAAGTTAATTTAAAAATCGATACCAATATGGTTTGCCACTCAGGGAACAAAATGAAGAAAAAAAAAGAAATACAACGTTATCAAATGTTGTCACGTTTTACCAGTTTTACACAAATTATGACGTGGAATACATGTCTGTACTGGTCGGATAATGCTTCAAAACCGTTTTAGAAGCATTTTTAAATTTCATGTCATAATAGGTCAGTGAAAATGATAAATACACTGTTTTCGCCAGGATTTAGTGTCGAATAGTAAGATAGCGATTAGCAAGTAAAGTTTTCATTCACTTCATAAAATATCACTACATGTGCATGAACATAATATGTAGAAATCGTATACAATATGTGTTACTAGTAAATTGAACTGTTGTGCACTCTGTAAGGAGCACATTGAGTATGATTGTGCATTTTCACTTATTCTTACATGTGTTTTCTATGATGTAATGACTGCCAGTCACTTACAGGCTAAGGCCTTCTAATATTGCGTGTGACACATATCACACAAGATGTGCCTTGTACGTGAACTTGGCAATTCATCAATAACTAGTATCAAAGTTTGACTTTGAGTACTGATAAGTTATAACTCAACAAAAACGGTAACCAGGCTCTTACTTAAACCCGAAATCACCAGGTTGTGTGCTGGAGATGGATTTGGATATCGTCGTGGTTGCTGTGGTAACTGTTGGTCTAGAATCGTGGAAGCAATTAAGAATTGCTGCCGAAGCAAACCGAAACCACCACCATCAGTGGAAGAGCCGCCGTCAAATCGACATGGATGGGGAGAGAACGGTAAGCAATGTTGTTGTGACGCAACAAAACTTCAACCAAAACATTTCATGAGTAAAGATATGATTGCGTAGTTGATTAAATATACCATGATATCTTGAAACTGTCATCAATAATGCAAACCTGAAAATGATGATTTGGCTTATACATACATGTTATTTAAAGATCTTAACGTGAGTTTTAATACATTACTAAGTTTTAAAGTAGGACTGGAAAGTTTTTGTCAACTAATCATAAACGTGTTGTTGTATTGAGTTATCGTTTATCTTACAGTATACAAAGAGTACCACAGGCAAGATCTACCCATCAAAGGGAACGCCGGAACGACTGTTGTAAGTGGCATATAGCAAACACTTATGTTATGAAATATTTGAAAGAAAATACATCATTATGTTACATTTTGGTTAGCAAAAGGGTTTATATGTATATAAGTATCATTCAGCATATAACCAAACGTTTACTTGTGTATGTGTTTATTTTCACCCATGTCTGTCTGTCTGTCTGTCTGTGTGTCTGTCTGTCTGTCTGTCTGTCTGTCTGTCTGTCTAAATTTTCAAAACATGATGACCCCCTACTGCCAGTTTCAAAATCAGGGGGACCCCACCACCAATCCGCCACCGCTCCCCGACCGACCAAAAAAAAACCACCGGTCCCTCACCACAATTATCCATAATACCAAGTGATGTTGTTGGTTACTGTGTTCTAGATATAGACAGCTACAGGTCGAACATTTCAAGAAAGTAATATGTAGGAACAATTTATTTTCTTCAGATGGGAGACGATGGTGCTGCAGATAAATTCAAGAGTTTGGCTAGTAAGGCAAGAGGCGGTGGCGTACAAGGTAATATTGAATTCCTTAATTTTTCTGTGACGTGTAGAATGCTGGCTTTCTAACGCAAGCTTCCTACTGTGCCAATGAATCATTTTGACAGCCAATTGAATTAAGCAGCGTAACACGTGCTTGTCGGAAACCCTATCCAAATCCTTCCACTAATAATGCAAATCTACACCTTAACATAACTAATATTTATAGAAACCGCTTTGCACAGCGTTTCTCCAGCGATACTATTGCAAGCTACGCTTCGGCAAGTCTTGGAGTTGCGAATGGTTGTATTCAATGAAATGAGAAGGTATGTAGTCCAAAGATCTAACTTTTGTATAAAATGATGAATTGTTGATATTGAGAACATGGAAAACAATTTGGGGAAACAATCCTATGTTAATCCTTAAAGTGGGGAGTGGGGGGGGGGGACTTGAAATGTTACAATTGGAATATTTTTACATTCTGTTACCGTAGTTGTAATATTTTCATGAGTTGACAAATATTGGCAAATTCAATAAAGGTCACACTTTCCTGATAAATATAAATATTAGCAAGACGTTGTAAAGTTACAATTTGTCAATTGAGCGTCGACATTATAAAAAAATACTTGTGTGTGTGTGTGTGTGTGTGTGTGTGTGTGTGTGTGTGTGTGTGTGTGTGTGTGTGTGTGTGTGCTAACAATAACATGGTCAATTTTCCGTGATAGAAAAAAACGTGATTACAATGAATTACATCATAGGATAGTTATTTACCTGTCTCATAGCCCCTGTCCTTTGATACAAAGGTACTGAAAAAAAAATTACTTGGAATATCCACGACACTGCCTGATGGTATTTGTTTCCTATTTATATTTTTGTAGGTGGCGGCAAGCTGCCTAATGTAGAGTGAAGATTGTGATTATCGTTACATAGCAACAGTCACCTGAACAACCTTCTCATTTCAACTTGTGTAATTGGACTCTCGTACTAGCATGTACACTTTGCAGTGAACATTAACACACTAGCTATAGTTTTTAAGGTTTTGCAAGGTTTTCGTTTGAATTGCACGTCTGCAAATTTAGAACTTTAATGTGGAACGGACAAATCAATAGAGCATGATCGATGGTAGAAACCATATTTTTAGAATACATGTGGTTGATTGTTCTGACGAGGTGTGTTTAAGTATAAACTCACCAATGCAAGTAAACATAATGATACTTATGGTTTTATAATGGCTTCTTTCTTTGAGTTTGAACATAGGGACACTCAATTTAATATCTGAAGAGTTACCGTTTACATTCGTGTATCGAACATCCTCGTTCACCTGCTTCATCTTCTAGGAGGTGATATACAATGTACATGTACACGGCTATTTGTTGTGTTCCAGGAAATGTTAAATTTAGATTTATACACTAAATATGAAAAAGAAACCATGTCAGTGTTTAACAGTACGTTAAGCGCTTTACTATCAGAAATCTTTTCTGTGTCAATGTGTGTACAAATTTTGATATTTGACCATTTTACTTTGCTTATACGAATGTATCAACATCAGTCGCTGTACACATTTCAAATTAACTAAAATAAAGCTTGTAGTTTTTTGCGTGATTTTAATATCATTTGTGTATTTGTGCATGTGAAAGTGAAATTCTCATATAATGCAACGGGTAAATATTAAGCCAAATAAATGTAACATGGATAATTTAATCATATCAGTGTCGGATTACCAAGGAGAAGTGCATGTAATATATCTCCTGGTACACAATTTTAATTTTCATATTTAGTTGGGCCAGAAAACAGAATAACAAATAATGGAAAAAATACATATAGTTTATTATTCTTAATCTACCAATTCGAGTTTGGTTCACATCAGACAACAGATCCCCTTTACTCCATATATTCAATCCCACGGTTTTCAACAAGAGCTTTATATTTACTGCGATTCGAGTATTACATGTAAACAGCAAGTCTGTAAATACGTATAGAAAGTGATATTCCTCGACGAATATATAATGTAATCGACGTTCACTCCACTCTGTGTCTACTTCCCGCGTCTGCTCGCCAACATCCAGTGATCAATGTATAAAATTATCCGTACCTGGATGTTGACATTTGAGTATTTGGTGTGGCTAGGTGTTTCCATTTCTGGACGTGGTTGTGTAAAATATGTTAGGTTGGGTCAAAATATTTTTTTTTAAAAAGCTAAGAATAAATTCTTTGATATTGTCAGTGAAAAAGAGACTGGGGTGTCAAGAGTCAAAGTAATGCAAACATGTCTTCTTTATCGTCGACATGAAGAAGTTCATTGTTTACACCTACTGGTTTGCAGTGACATTTACACAAAAGACCCGTTCGTGATATGAAAGTTTAGAGTTTGGGTTCGATCACTGAATTATTTTTACTTAGCCAATGGACTACCTATTTGAAAGTAAAATTTTATAAACCGACAAAAATTGTAACTAAATCTTATGCAAATTGCGGAAAACGCAATCACATCGCAATATGAGCCATGTAGGTACACAAATATAATCCTAATACCTTCATGAGCGGATTGTAAGTTAAAACAGCAATCTGTGGACAACGGTAGTTATTATGGAATTACACCTAATATTAGAAGCCAACGTAGGCAACCGATCAAAACTTGCCCCCGAGTGTCCAAAAACTAAATTGTTCCAAGCCCTGTATCATATCAATACGACCAGTTCAAGTTATTTATTCGTCGAATAAATTAACTTGAACTGGACGAGTATTTTAAACTTTACTCATTTCAGGCGAATACATTATGTCAACCTTGTTGAAATTCATTACATACAATAAAACAAGACCACCAACAGATAAGCGCTAGTGTATGCCGATATTGCATGTATTGTGAACTGACTGATCAAAATCATAGTTATCAATGTCAATAAAGGTTTGTCGTTGCCAACTCTCTGACTTCCACTTTAATAGTCTTGGTCAACTGTCAAAGAAAAAGAAAACAATTCCATCGAAACTGGGTGCAGCACTGTGAGCTCGCATCATAGAAAGACGCTTTTAATTAAATAGACGTTTATTGTCACGGTGGAATCGAACTGTTTGAGTCTCTAGAGAAAATATGGAGTTTATGTTGACCTATATATATCGGGGCTTAAGTGAAAGAATTATTGTCTATGGATAAAAGACTTTTCATTTCATTACACATGGACTTTGAGAGTTGGAATCTGATGATGTTTTCACTCTCATTGACTTGGGGGACATCAAAGCAGAAGATGGTGTCAGTTTGACTGCCCTACTTCTACCTCAGTCACTTGTGGATGGGATTATACGATTCAACTTAACGGTCTTGTGACAAAAATAGTATTAACTTAAAAGATTTGACATTACCATGTACTTCAGTACACTACTACTGACAAGTTCTGATACTGGAGCATGGTAATGACCATGCCTCTGATCTGATACAAGGATATACGCCTAGTCGTTTCGCACAGTCATTCAACACATCATGTAAAAGTCTCTTTTGTAGTGCTAATATAATATTAGTATTAGAAATTCTAAAACAATTAAGGGGAGCCTTCAATAATTACAGGGAGGATGTGAGTTGGTGACTTTTTTTCCAAATCGGTCTTCTGGGTTGGGCCATATTTTAGAAAATGAGGAGAGGGGAGGGTCACAGTTTGCTTTGTCCCATTATATTGCCTACTTTTGCATTTTTGGGAATTTGGCATTCCACTGCTTCCACATCGGTTAGAGATAGGGTTAGGGTTAGGTGCCTTATTGTCATCCCATTGTCAATCAAATCGCTGCTGACAACCATGCACTGAATTAATTGTCCGATGGGGTGTGAGGAGAAATCAAAAGTGGGTCTAACAGGAGTAAATCGGGAACAGTTGGGTAAGATATTAGGGATAATGTTGTGGGAGGTTGACCTCGGTCCCGACAATATCGAGAGTGTGCCCATAGTTTTTGGGAGTCACAAAGCAATGCCCTGGCCTTCAGCGCAGCCAATGAGATCGAAACACATAATACATTGACGATTTCACACAAATGCACTACCGTGGTAATAGTAGTTGGGAAATAAGCAATACCTTTCAAACTTTTAACATGTGGCCTGGCGGCGAGATTAAGTTGGTCCTTTAAATTATTGACGCTGGGGATATTAGTGTCCTTTTCCATATCTTACAACATTTAAACCATGTTTATGAAATATTTTAAGGTGGGGGGGGGGGGGGTCAGAAAGAAAGTTAGAGGAAGGGTAAGTTTATAGCACGACGGAATCGCGGGAGGAGAGTCATTTTTACACAACAGCCCGGGCCTGATTTCCTCCGCCTCCTTGCAATTATTGAAGGCTCCCTAATTTCATGTGTTTTCACAGCCAACTTTATCTTGCTGTCTGAACTTTCTGTAGCCCATGAAAAGTGGCTTGGTTGATAGGCACACCAAAAAACGTGATCGTTCGGAAGTTTCCCAGCTTTACACACTCAGATGTCGCTCATATACATTTTGTATAGTATTAGTATAGACAGCTTTACACAAACCTGGCACATAGCCTTAAAAGGATAGAATTTCTTTAGCCAAACGTTGCACAATACATAAAATATTTCGCTACATAGCAATTGCAGCTACAGTTCCAAACTCCCACACAACATTTCAAAAGTTAGACAGCGCTAACTTGAAGCTCAGTCTAAAACGGTACTATTTTGAGAACATAAATTGCTATAGGCGGGTCCTTGTAATGCTTACGAATTTTGTCGCCTGCTTGATTCTATAACTTTTAACAATAACTTGATCGGTATAATAAAATCAGAAAAGTTAAAGCTGATGCATTTTACGAGGTATCATGATCGTAAAAAAACCCCACCACTTACATTCAAAGGGACCGTTCTATAGCCATTGAAACATACATGGGTGTGCCAGAGGAGCACTTTGTCACGAGTACTCGAACAAAACAGATAATTATTTCGCAATTTCGCTCCGCTGTCGTAAACACTTCATTGAAATATGGTACAAAGCTGAGTCGTATATATTATACTATCTGATATGTTCCAGAATACGATGGAGACTTATACACAGTGGTCACAAAGACAGTTTGACACAATACAGAAAAAAAAACTGTGGACGTCAATGTACATGGTACAGCGATTTTTTTTAATAAGACACACCACTTAGTCTAGTATTTTTTTTACATGGTAGCTATTAAATCCAACAACCACTAATCGCTTATTCAAAAGCAGACACTGCACCCATGCCGTAATCTTTTAATTCCTGCTGGCTATAAATAGAAGATGTGTATAAAACCCCCAGGTACAATGCAATTTTGAAGGCGCATACCTTATCATTGTTGCCAATGCAACAGTAAACTTACTTAAACTCCTAACTACATTGAGCTGTACATTCATTTTGACAGATGATGTCGAGAAGATAAAAAAGCAACACGAAGCTGATAAAGTCCACCTCAAACAGGTACAAGGTGCTGACAAGGCCCGTGTTGAGCAAGACTTGCAAGACAAACTAGCCGGGAGGAGATCTCGTCGTTATGGCAACCCTCAAGACGAATGAAGAATTTCATAACAAGACACGTTTACAATCAACTATACATTGTCACCTTATATTCAATAGTTTGAAGATTCGCACGATTAATTTAGTTTTGGAGGCGAAAATTTGTACTTAATTACTGTTACTACAACAGACTTTCATTTCATGGTTAAGTTTTATGATTCAGTTTTTGTCTGCTTCAGTTACGTCCTTATACCTTGCAGACTAGTTCAAAGACTTGCATCTGACCGACATTCATGACTAGTCAAGCAATGAAATGTTTTGAAATAACTCACACCTTTTCGTCGGAACTCTTTCTAGTTGGGATTTGGAGCAATTTTCATGAATTGAGAAGGGTTGTGATTTACAACACCGTGTTTTAATCTGTCCTTCAGTTTATTTTTAAGTGAACGTAAAAAGTTTAACACGCTTGTCTTCACGGTCAACATTACCTTATCAGCATGATAAGGATACGTCTTTTTGTAATTCTGGTATACTTTGACAAGAATACTAAATTGTTTTCAATTTTAATGTTATTTCTTCTAGTTAATACGAACACAGAAAAATCTAGACCTTCTTTTCAGAGATACTGTAGTTTGAAGTAAACATATTTTATAAAATTAATACAGAATTTACCACTTGCTATGCCTAGTAGTTTAGTTGTTATATATATGAATAAAGTTTGCATGCTGTAATTGTAAATGATTTACTCAGTTTGTGATTACCTATACACCTTAATAGTCTAGTCTTTTCGTGTCGGAATGTAGCTGAATATTCGTAAAAACGAAATTTTGGGCATGGTGTTTGCCTAGCGATAACCAGATTTGGGAACCCTTTTCTGCATTAAATGGTTATTACGGGGAGACAAAATAATTAATAGCAAAGGTGGTTTTGAACGAATTTAGCTTTGAATGCCCCCCCCTCCCTTTTTTTTTTAAAGTTTTGAATACGTTGCATTGGTCGTAGTTTAATTGTGAAACTTCACGCCTGGATAGTGTCTAATTGATTGTTAAATGTTTTACAAAATGTAACAATCGTTATACAGGGGTTTCCCATACATTTAGATGTCCAGTACGTCCACCCTTCTGGTATAGTGCTGAAGTAAAACAGAAGAAGACTGACAAAGAAAGCCGATTTATATAATAAAATGCTATTTATTTTATCTCAGAATACTTACATACATAATATTACAAGCATCAAACGACAACAGCTTAACGCCATCTTGAAATGATTTTCAGTCATGATGTATGTTTTATAATTTACTTTCCATCTCATACATATAAATATATGTCTCTATATATGCCGATGTCACACTCTGTATGTATGTATGTATGTATGTATGTATGTATGTATGTATGTATGTATGTATGTGTGTGTGTGTGTGTGTGTGTATACATGCATGCATGTATGCATGCATGTATGCATGTATGTATGTATGTATGTACGTACGTGGAAAGTATGGTACTCTCTCCCTAATGACATCGACAATTTGCTGATGGTGTCTTGAATGCAGACTATTTCCTGGTATAATAATGTCACATTTGTCACTTGTAAATACAATTGTAATACAACTCAAATGGACATATAGTGCTACTACTTGTTATTCTCTAAGTGTTCTGTAATCGCAAATAGTACTCAAATATGGACAAAAAACGAGATGATCAAATCTTGTCAAACATGGCTCATATGTACACGTAAATAATATGAATTTGGCAAAAGATGCAATATATATTATTTGTAAAGGCGAAACTTTAAACTTTGACATTATTTATATATACACGTATATCTTGGTTGAACAAAAAGAACTGCCGGAACTAGTACTTATCAACTGCGCCGATGAGATTTTATTACTACACAATAATAACATCGACAAAAAGAATATGTAAGAAAGAAAGACACAAAAAATGATATAAAAAATTATTACACTGTGTTCTCAAAATTTCCAATCCAATTGGAATAAGTTAAATCGCAGAATGTAGTTGTTAGTGGTTGGATTATTCCAATGCTTCTCTCTGTATATCCCGGATGTGTCATAACAAAAGAGTAGAAGCTCTATGGAGTGAAAAGCGTAATACTATTTACATGACGTATGACGTTAAATGTTTAAAGAATGCTCAATACGAATTAAAAGATGTAAATGTTCGTTACAGTATACTTATGCAAATAAGATAGACTGCAGAAAATTACAAAAACAAAAATAAATGTCCCGGTTCAAAAGTTGTAACCATTGAAAGGTGGCACTTAACATAAAGTGTAGTATCTATGTACAGATGTAACCAGTAACATCACCTATTACCTATATTTTGCACTCATTCACCTTTTCAGGCCATGACTTTATTTATGAGACTACGTGCCTTCAATTGAGACAACACATTATATCTCGCGTTATTGTTAATCTTACTGGTTTGAATCATCAATTTGTTACTGTAAACCTTTTTCTCAAGAACCACGGAAACAAAAGTTCAAGCAGTCGTAGTCTCTAGTATGCTGGGAAACTACCAGGAAAAGTAAACCTGACTATAATTTTTTAAATCTTAATTTTCCTCGTCTATCTGTTTCGATTCTATTTCCTTTCCCTGTTATCGTCAGATAATTGCAACTTTCCTCTTAACGAGTTTAAATTCATTGTCACGACTCTCATTGTCTTCTATCCTTTCAGATCTACTTTCCTCTCCAGCTTTTACGACCACCATCTAAAGCAGAATCAGGTACTTTTGGAGCTGTAATGTAAAAGAGTAGGGAGGGTGTTATCAAACAGATTATTGTGTTGTTGATGGACACATTTCGGTATGAACATTTATCAGAGTACATGTATAAAGCCTAGAAGAGTATTTTTATTGCTAATACAACAAAAGTACGATAGTCACTCATAACGATCTAAGTAACATGTACAAAACCGTTGCAAATGCATTGACAACTCTAACTTATGCCAGAACTTGAAACGATACGTACATACATGTACTTGTACTTCGGCGTGGGCGTTACATCGGCGTGGGCGTTACATACATACATACATACATACATACATACATACATACATACATACATACATACATACATACATGCATGCAGACAGACAAACAAACAGGCAAACAGACACACACACACAGACAGACACACCAAATATGCCTTTATACACAAATAGTTACTTCATCAACATAAAGAGACTCGTTGAGCGATACCTGTCGGATAACAGACTAGACTAACCAATCGGAATTAAACATACCACTATCGCCGCCAGGTTTACCTCCGCCGGGAGCAAGTAAGGAACCTCCTCCACCAGCACCACCAGCACCAGCACCACCACCGCCAGTACCACTGGGAGGTGGTGCCCTCTGTGCAATTCCTTTAGCCGTTGGATCATTCGACTTTGTTGCTGCCTGTTCGGCCGCCTGTCGGAATTTGTTCGGACCAACACTCAGGCCTGGGTAGCCAAGGACACCAATGTTTGGATTAGCGTTTGGATTGCCACCACCGACGGTGGGGTTTGAATTTGAAGGTTTACCACTGGGTTTAGCAGCACCAGTTCCACCAAATCCACTAGGTTTAGTAGCACCAGTTCCACCAATTCCACTAGGTTTAGTAGCACCAGCTCCACCAGAAGGGCGGACACCCCCAGTCCCACCAAATCCTCCCTTGGTGGAAGGTCTTTCCTGGAATAGAGAAAGAAAAATAAACAATCAATACTGCATGTTTACACGTGGAAACACATTTAACGCTATTCTCTCAGCCCTATCAGCCACTTTTTGCTCGTAGACTATAAATCAAACGTGTGCAATTGGCTATTCGGTGATATATTGAAAGATGCTTGAGGTGTGTTATTTGAATATAAACCCCCAAACGTTAATACTGAGTGGAAACCTAGCAAGTCTAAGAGTGTGTTAATTTACAAGTATGTACAGGGTATACATGTACCTATGAGTGTTTCTTACCAAACAGAGAATTTGTGATATATACGTTTTCTCGAGTTGGTCATCAACATCCTTATATTGATCAATAAATATCTAATAATACTCACTGAAGATGGGCCAAGAAGATTATTCTGCAGACCTTTCTTATTATTTCTTTTCTCGTTTCCATATCCGTCATCTGAAAAGACATAGCTATCATTATTTAGACATCAACCTCAGTCTACTTGATGGAAGTGATGTGTCATATTTCAACTGATGGTACATCATTGTGTAGAAGCATAATATCATAATACCAGCCATTGAACATGTATACCCAAATCGATCATTCTTAGGAAGCCTGGTTGTATGCACGGATGGTTTGTTTTGTTTATCAATGTGCGCTGCTGTCGATCTACAATGGAAAGCCCTCCCGTTTTTCAGAAACTCTGATATTTTTTTTAAATATTTAGTAATTCGTATATGATATTGATTCTACCTAATTTGATGGCGCATATGCAAATTAGAAACATCAGTACAGGTAAAGAAGACTAATTTAATGTAGCTATTTGGAGAATGAAATGTCCATTCTACATGCCTGGTTTCTTCTTCGGGTCCCTTCCAAATGGATTCCTCTCTCCACCAGCAGCAGGGCGTGTTGCTCTTGGTCTAAATAGTATTTGAAGAAAGGAATGGAAGTAAAGAAAGACACATTAATGTGATATTGGCATACAATGTATACATGCGAGATATCCGTTCGGATTGCCAAAGTATATGTAGTTTGCATCAAAAGTTTATGTGACCCATTGAACGTTTCGCGAGATTGTTAAAGTGCCACAGTCTGTGACTGAAATATACTAAATATGCTAAAGTCAATATACAAAATCCACGCAAATGCAATGTAATACGCATGGTACATGATGAAAATATATAGCAGCAAATCTGAATCGATACAACGTGACGATTGGGTTAGATATGTGTGAGCACGGAAAAAATTGTTAACCAAAATTATTTCAAATTAGTATTCAGTATTAATCAGTATTTCAAATCCATCGGTAACCAAAACATATATATCACATTATAAATGTTAATATCATAGAAAATCTTATGCGAATTCCAATTGACAACTCTACCAGTTCCCAGGCCCAATTCAACATATTTTAGTGGTTAGATTAACATATTAAAAATATTTCAAACATAGAAAAAAGGTGTAACCATCAAAACTATGGTTACCAGCTATGCACTTCTAACGTGAATAACGAAAAGCGCAGAAATACAGCTTACTCTTGATCTCGACGATTACTTCCTCAGATAACTACGGATAACTTGATAAGTCATCCATTGGGCGCTAGATTCATAACACTAATTTTGTATATATCTAATGATCTCTCCAGACCAAAAGAAGGTGCTCCAGTGATACTTGTCTCAGATAACAGATTGGTTGTCCGGGCACTTATCAAGAACGTAGATTGTTACGAGCTATATCGCAGCAGCAATAAGGTATTATGATTTGATAAGGAAATTCCTAGAAGGTATTATTGACAAAGGCCTTTAATTCAATCATGTGATAAGAATACAATGTGATATACAATGTATTACGAACAGAAGAACATAAAACCTACTTCCTAGTATCACTTCTATCAAAGCAAGAGCGGTTTCCACAGCAGCCATCCCGTCCACGACTACCACAGCAGCCGTCATCGCCACATGCACAGCAATCGTCGCATGCACCGCCCTTGCAGCAACAGTAGCACAAACATGGTAGAGTGAGGAGTGCGATTGCTCCCAGTATTCCAAGCGTTAGTCCTGCAATACCTTCAGGTGTACGATACCAGTCTTGACCAGGATACTTATGAACCTTGTATACTCCAAGACCTGTAACGAGTAATAGGATTATACGTTTTAATTCATTTTGTGGACCCGTTTTACACTATTCTTAAGACCTATCTTTTTTGCCATAGCATACCTCTTCTTACAGTATCCTCTGGTTAAATATTAGGTGGTGTTCATACATTGTAAGACCAAGTTCTTGAAAAAGTTCAAACATAATTGTGACGAAAAGAAATCGTGGGAAATCGCGTAATATCGTGTACAAAAGTCTAAAGTTCAAGGCGTCTTATATCCACCATCTTCAATGTTGTCGGCTTTTGAACTACAGGCCATTCGTGTGACGTTACTTACTTTTCAATTCTCCTACAGGATTATCAAATATATCATCTGCGAAGACCGAGTGTAGATATTCGTTGGTTAAGAAGACCTTTTTATTCTCTATTCCATAGACATTGTCTGCGTCGGCATTTTCCACAGCATAAGCATGGATAGTCAGATCACTGGAAGAAAACGATATAAACCTTTAATGCTGGGATTTATTTTTTATTTCAGTTCCAGTGCATTTGGGACAATGATGAGATAGTAAAGTCTTTAAAAGTATGGACAATTTGCGATCCTTAGAGCAGCAAATATATATTATTTCCTTAGACATTGACTTTCATATATGATTGAATCTATTATAAAACGTTCTCTCGTCCGCGTTCGCTAGTATTAATAAACTTACTCAGCCGCTAGGAGACGACGCCTGCTTCCGGTGCCTGCACCTCCTCCATCCAGATGAGATATACCAACTCGAGCAGACGAGATACGACCCTTTAAGAGGCCATCCATGGTTGACAGAAGCTGTGACCTTTTACCACTTTCAAATTCAGACTGTGTAGTACTACTCATATAAACAGATATCATGTACGTATTGGGATCAAACGAGTCAATTCGGCATAAACATGGATCTGATGTTTGCTGGGGGTAACCGTCATCCCTAGACAATAACTGCAATACATATTTGGTATCTGGTGATGGATCTACTGTAGGTATGGCCGTGATAGCACCTAAGACGTGAAACATGGAATAGTTATATAACTACAGGGGAATGATATAACTTTCGGTCTGTAAAAGTGGTTATCGGTTTTGAATAAAATTGTCTGCTTGGTTGATTCTTTTTAATAAAGTCAAACAATCTGTTTGCCTTCAGTTGCCAAATGCATAATGAAAAGGAAAACACCCTCTTATTTTCAATTGATTCGGAAACTCTCTTTACAGAAATAAACTGTTACCTGTTAACTAAATGTAGAATTAAACATGATCAAATAGGGATATAGACGTAACTGACCTGACGTGACTCCTATCTGGAACATATAGGACGATGGCGAGAACTCAAAAGACACCTTGTTGTCTTTATCTTGATCTGACGCAGCGAATGTCGCTAGTATACCCTTTTCTGACGCATGACGATATGATATTTCATTAGTGATGAAACAAGGAGATATGATAGGCCCATTGTCGTTTATATCAACAACTGTTATTATAACTCTAGCAATGTTAGCCATCGGTACTTCAGCACCGTCCTGTACATGGACATCGAATTCGATTTCTGTATCTGTTTCATAGTCCATGCCTTGTCTGACAGAGATCACACCTGTGTCAGAGTTGATGTCCCAGTAGGTGTTTGCTTCAGTGTCTGTAGAATCAATGGTGTAAGTCAATGCTGCGTTGTTTCCGATATCAGCATCAGTTGCAAATACCTTGAGAACTGAAGTCCCGAGTGCAGCATTTTCAACTACTTCTCCCTCGTAGAACGGTCGCGTAAATTCTGGCTGATGGTCATTGAGATCCGTTACTGAGATCGATACCGTCGCATCTGAATACAACGGAGGGTCTCCATTATCTTGTACACGGACTCTGAACTGATAAGCACCTTGTTCTTCCCGGTCCAAATTTGAAACCAAAACTGTTACAGCACCAGTTTGAGAATTTACGCTGAATTTACCCAGACCATTTCCAGATACTACAGAAAATTCAAAGTCGGCATTTGTTCCTAGATCTTGATCTTCTGCATACACCGAACCCAGCAATATACCTGCCGAAGAATGCTCCTCGATAGGGAAGTTATATGAACGGGGAGTGAATCTGGGCGGCACATCGTTCACGTCTCCTACAAATATGTTGACCTGTGCTGTAGCAGATCGTATATCAGGGAGCCCGTCGTGGTCTACTCCTTGGTCTTCAACCAGGATATGCAAACTGTATTCGTCAACGTTTTCACGATTTAAGGGTTGTGCCAATCGAATGACACCAGTTAGTAGGTCAATTGAGAATTCAGCTGTTATGGAAAAAAGAGAAAGTTAACTCAGTTGTTGCAATAACTCTAGTACTCATAAAGTTACATGTACATATATGGGTTAGACATATGACAGCACATTCCTAAGCTGCAAAGTTACAACCATGGATGAGTCGTGCATGCATCTTGCATGCAGGCCGTAAACAACTGTCAGTCTTGACTAGCTTGACAACACACACACACACACACACACACACACACACACACACACACACACACACACGCACGCACGCACGCGCACACACACACATAAATATATATTTCATCCATTTAATATAACCCTCACCCCCTCCCCAGTTGGGCTGGCACTTTAATTTGTTTGTTGGTTGGTTGTTGAGGGAAATTGAAAAGACACGGTGTTGGCAAGTAACCGGATTAAATAATTACTCTCACGTCCATTAGTCGCCATTTCATGAAGAGATTTTTATTTTGAAATGGTTTCACCTTTGTCACTTCAGACTTTTGTTCGAGAAGAACTTCACTACAGAGGGGTACCAACATGTTACCTACATTCTGTATTTCCATAATCGATAGTGTATGTCAAGTTTGCATTGGAATGGATATCTGAATCTGATCCCCGGATGTTAAAGATACTAGTTCCAACTCCAATATTCTCCAACACTGTGTCTTCTAGGAAAACTTCTTGAAGTACGGGGTCGTTGTCGTTCTCGTCCAAAACGGAAACGGTTACTGAGGCCGTGTAGGAAAGTGCTGGGTCACCATTATCAGTTGTCCTAATCATTAGTTCATACCTTGAAGGAAAAAAATATATCAACTCGCTATGATGTCGTTACATCGAATTATTAACCGTACACACAATTTCTCAATTAATTTTTCCATTCCATGTATCAAATTTGTTAGGGCAATAAACAATTCAAAGTAGTTTATGGCCATCAGACTTTTCTTTGGCGTCTCAAAATCATTGCTATCATAATGCCAGACCCTTCTATTACTTGTACATTAAAGCTTTTACAAATAAATAGTCAAATCATTCAATACACATCTATAGCAGTACTCATGGAAAATTGCCAGTAAACTTCATCTGTCTGACTTCACACAAACTGGATTGAAATGAAAATAAATTGTACATTCTTTGCAAGTACTACACAAAGCAGAATTCTTGTGAGGGCCATGGATATAGTTACCGAGAACTAATCAAAGTCCTTGGACCAAACGTTCATGAAAATTAAGGTACATTAAGGGTTCGAGTTATAACAACACTAAAAAAAATACATCATATTAAATAGTGGGGATCGTGTTGGTGAAAAATTAGATAAATATACAGAAACTTTCTCGGTGTAGCAAATGCTATGAATAGAACTATAACAAGCATACACACAAAGATGAAATTATAGAGGCAAGGTAAAGGGTCGGGAAGATGCAGTCATCCCCTGAAAAAATGCTGCTTTACGTTACACCTTAAATACTTGTCTATTGTTGTTCTTTCTCATTGTTGTGGACACAGAATTCCAGATTTGGATAACTGCAAATTTAAAATTGTGTGTTGGCTAATTGACAAGTTTACTTTTGCAATCAGTACGTAGGTTATCAGTGATTTTACCTGATCTGGTCGGATAGGTATGGGACAACTGGTTAGTAATGCGATGGTCGAGAGTGTGTATATAGCCATCGTGTTTTAGGTCAAAGATGAACATGCAAGTTTGACGTTTACAAAGTTTATGGATGTCAAGGATGTTAAGTTCATTAAAAAGAGACTGAGGTAGAATGGGCTTGGTAGTCAGAGAAAGTTATAAGTCGCCAGTTTTCTTTTGTAGACGGAAAAGTGGATCAAGAGCAGTTGGATAAGTGCTTCGCAAGATTTCAATGCAGTAAGAATGTGTCAACACAAAGAGGAGATAATGAAAATATCCCCCAAATATTATCTGAGCAATGCACGTACGTCTTTAACACAAAGAGACTACAACCATAACAAAACAAAAACGTGAAACCACGCACGCACTCACGCACGCACGCACACACACACACACACACACACATGCACCTAGAGACTGGGAAATATTAGAGGAATGAAACATTGTGATTGTCTGTACAGACATTCCATCACATAATGTATACCAATTCATCATCATCATCATCATCATCATCATCATCATCATCATCATCATCATCATCATCATCATCGTCATCGTCATCATCACCACCACCACCACCACCACCACCACCACCACCACCACCACCACCACCACCACCACCACCATCATCATCATGTACAATGTAACTGTTTGAAAAGACAATGACGGTATTACTATGGATACTTACAGTGGTATATTCTCTCTGTCCATTGGAATATTAGATGTGTATAGTGACCCAGTCATTGGATCGATCCTGAAAGCTCCATTAATGTCACCAGACACAATTTCGTACGTGAATTCACCATTCGAAGTTTCATCAATATCATAGGCGTCAACTGGTGTTATTAGTAAGCCTTCCTCTTGGTTTTCATAGAATGCTACGTGCATGATATCAGGGTCGATGATCGGTTGGTTGTCGTTCAGATCTAATACGTTTATGATGACGTTGGTGACAGATGACCGTGGAGGGTCTCCTTTATCAGTCGCTCGTACCAGGAAACTATAAGCCGGCTGTGTCTCATGGTCAAGATCCTTGATTGTTGTTATGCCGCCACCATCTTCATCAACTCTGAATGTGTCAACGATACTAGCTTCATCAATGGTGAAGATGATGTCAGCATTTGTCCCGTCGTCATCATCTGCGGCGAAAACTCGGCCGATCATTGTATCTAAGGGTATATTCTCATTAACATAAAAAGTGTACCCTGAAAGCTTTGAAAAGTAAGGCTCTTCATCGTTAATATCAGTTACCCGGATGTTAAGTATCATGCTACCTGCCCTGATATCAGTTCCATTGCAAGAATCGTCGATGGCTGTTAAGTTAACTTTGTAAGTATCAATCCATTCCCTATCTAGATAGGATGCGAGGAGTACCTCACCAGTTATTTCATTTACATTAAACGAGTCCGCATCTTCTATTGGTTCGATGCCTCCAATGATATATTTAAGCTCTCCGTGACAACCAACATCAAAATCGTCTGCTGTAGCTTGGTATATTTTCGCACCAATGGCGGTATTTTCAGGGATCAGCATGAAGTCATTGGTGATACCGAAACTTGGTGTATACTCATTTATGGATTTAACATGAATAATAATGATTCCTGTGCTTGATAATGGACCTGGGTAAGTACCGTGATCAGTTGCATTGACTATCAAGTTGTATGAACTAGCTACGGCTAAGTCAATTCGTTTGTTGACAATAAGGTTATAGCCATCAAAATCGAACGTGAATCCTGTATTTCCAGATACTATTTCAAAGTCGAATTCAGCATTAGATCCCTCGTCTCTATCTGTGAAAGACACTGTCTGAATTACAATGCCAGGTGCCAGGCCCTCCAGAACGGTTAGTATCAAACTGCTGTGGGAAAATTGCGGTACATTGTCATTCACATCAATCACATTTATCAATACGGTCGTGGTTGCGTTTTTCTCACTTGCCATTAGTGGTTGACTGTCTCTTACCATGACGTCGAGCTCGTATGACGATGTCACTTCTCTGTCTAGAAAACCGATTGTGAAAATATCACCAGAATCCCTGTCAATCCTGAACAGGTCGTCGTCATTGCCACTTATGATATAGAAACGAGGTGTGCCATCAATACCCAAATCACCATCAGTTGTCGATACCGTACCAACAACCGTAGTTGCAATCATATCTTCTAAGACATTAAAGACGTAACCTCCAGTGGGGATGACAAATTCTGGTGTGAATTCATTTTCTGATAGGATACTTACTGTCACCGTAGCCGTACCAGACTGTTGTGGAGTCCCTTCATCGTAAAGTCCTACTAGGAGGGTGTACTTCTGTCTAACTTCATAGTCAGGACTTTGTTTGACAAGGAGCTGATTTGTGTGTAGATAGAATATATCCCCTATATTGCCAGATAATATTTCTAATGTGAAATCACCATTGAATCCCAGAATATCAGCATCAGTACAATTTATGTCATCCACTTTGAAGTTGGGTATGGCATTCTCTGATACAGAGAATACAGGATCTACTGGATCGCAGATAGGAGCTTCGTCGTTTACGTCTTCAACTGATATTATAACCGTGCCTGTGGTCGTTAGTCGATCATCTATAACCGTAGCCAGGTCACTTACCCAGATTATTAAAGTATGGACATCCACACTTTCCCTGTCTAAATTATTTGCAAGGTATATCTTTCCGTTGGCTGAATTTATACCGAATATATTGTCATCGTTACCAGAGAGAATTTCGAACATAAGGGATCCATCTTGGTGCAGGTCTGCGTCTGTTGCCAGGACAGTGTAGATAGATTCGCCAACGGGCACATCTTCAAACACAGTTTTGCTTTGCGTAATAGGATCAAATACAGGATTGTTGTCGTTTATTCCTGTGACCTGTACATTTACTGTTGCAGTTCCTGTTAAAATTTCCATCCCCTCGTCTTCTATCCCAATTATTAGCTTGTAGAATTCTTGTTTCTCAAGATCTAAAGCCAATGCATTCTGAACAATTCCCGAGGTTTCGTCGATTTGAAACTCCATATCAGGATCTCCACCGATAATGTAATATTTTAAATCGTTATCCGTTGTTACAATATCATTGTCAGTACAACTCAGAGTTGTTAAATCAGTTGGAGTTGCTTCCCCTTCTACCACAGTAGTATAGTAGACTGGGTCACAAAATGGTACTTTATCGTTCACGTTTTCTATTTCTATCTCAACTTCGACGTCAGTACTTTCTGGAGGGTCTCCTCTATCTGTTGCGCGAACTGTCAAGTTATAGCGAGTCACGACTTCCGTGTCCACTGCCTGGGCTAGAAATATCTCACCAGTTGTACCATTTATTCGAAACTTTCCGTCGTCATTTCCAGCAACAATATCAAATACAACTATGCCTAAATTAATATAGAAGGAAAAGATAAACATGTTAATGTTAGTGTTCGTGGAATTACTAACGAATTCAGAGAACTCTACATGATTCTCGCGGTATTTTTATTATTAGTAATGCCTTGATATTACTGGTGGCATTTGAATACTTTCTTCTATTACGCAAATTCCATGGATATTTTGCTAGGACAACTTTCAAAGTCAAGCATGGAGTGCCATACCAATTCATACATTACAAATTGAATTGATTTATAAGTAGAATGATAACGCTTTTTGTATAACGTAATCAAGTTTTCAATTATGTTAGTTCCTTGATCTACGAACGACAGAACATAGCATCGTGGTACATACAATACAGTCCACTAAATTGTTTCAGGAGTCTATGTACTAAGTTTAAACGTACAGATGAGATAAAACACGTTTAAATTGTAGGGCTTGTAAAATAAAGCGCTCATCACTCTTATTATCACCAGAACTTACCGGCCGCTCCACCATCACCATCGGTGGCCTCAATTTTCACAACGCTCGTGCCAACATCTGAATCCTCGGGTATACCCGCGATGTAAGGACTTTCGACCATTACCGGAGCTTCCTGATTGGATGCTGAGAGAATGAATTTGTGCAAAAATAGTTTGGGTGAACTTGCATGTATAATTAAATCTAATTCTCCAATCCACACAGTGTCATTATTATACTGATGTAGTACACCTATCATCCTGTACGATTAATAACGGTGTCATTTCAGGGTTCTATTAGTACTTTTTTGTGAGGTCACATCACTTTACTAAGAGCAATGTATTACCCTGTTATTCTCTGCATTCGTTGAATTTTACTTACTGGTAATGTGATGTTGACTTCTAAAACGTTTGATTTAGTTGCTAAACATCACTGGCAAATCATGAGTTGATCTAAAGATTACATTTAGTAATTTATTGGGATGATATTGAAGTGATTCTTTCTAATAGTCAAACATCACATCAAAGTCCTGAAATGCCAAATTAAACAATGTAGGATATACAGAGATATTATGTAGTTTCGTACACATATGTGACACGTAACATGTTGCAAAAGCAAGGTCGTATGTATGATACACGTACGTTTACATTTAATTTTTTCTCTGTTTTGAACACCACATTTATGATGCACTCAGAGTTTTAACAGACAATCTTCTGAATTTAGTTTTTTCGTTCACGTTAAATTATCCCTTTTCATTAAGTCTTAGATTTCATCTGTTATGACAATTGAGATCATGGTACTTGTAATTTGAATATCTGCTTGTAAATAACCACCCCAAAATAATAATTTAGATAATATACCACTCTGTTCTTTACTGAGTTAAACTGATTGTACGTTATTAGAACCCTTTTAATTCAAAGTTTCATCTACCTAGCTGGTGAGTATCTTGAATAATACCACATCATTGGGTTGAAGTAAATTCCATATGTAGAATATGTTCCCATACTTTTATACTTTGCCTTGAGACACTATTTGTTATCAATATCACATTCAATTGTAATATAACAAAAGAACGAGACTGTCGAGAGGTTCATATTGAAGGAACCGTGATGTGTACAAAATTAATACTGTCTTGCTTACCATCTATGTCGATAATCGCCGTAAAGGTTGTGCTTAGAATTGGGTCCCCTCCATCAGAGACTTGTACAACCAGTTCGTAGGATGATGACGATGTAAAATCTAAAGCTGTTTTAATTATAATGTCACCGTCCGCATTTGAGACTATGTCGATAGCCCCACCACCTCCAGATAGAACAGAGTACGTAAGAGTATTGTCTGGAGCATTAATATCACCATCCGAGCATGTAGTGTCAATGATGACAGTGTTAATTGGTTCACCATCACCGACCAAGGTGCTGTACAGCATTTTATCACACACGGGGGCATTATCGTTTATTGGAATTACACTTACGGTGTAGGTTGCAGTTCCAGTTTCCCGCCCACCGTTCGTCCCGCTGTCGACTGCGATGACAGTCAATTCGTAGGGACTCTGATTAGTTTCGTAATCAAGATAGTCAATTAGTATTATACTGCCGTCTTCTTCATCAATGATGAACTTTCCATCATCGCCTGCAGTGATGGAATACTTAATATCATTACCTCCAGCATCGGCATCAGTTGCTAACGCAGTGAGAACAACTGTACCCAGGGCTTCGGTTTCATCCACTTCTATTGTATAGTGTGCGTCACCAGGAGGGGGAAACGTAGGAACGTTGTCGTTAAATTCCGTGATGATGACTGTCACGTACGCCGTACCCGTAAGGGGAGTTGCCCCGTTGTCTACTGCTTCTACAGTTAGGCTATATGAAGGTGTGGCTGTAGTGTCAAGATTGACATTGTCCTTAACAAAGATGTTTCCAGTCGCTGAATCAACATCAAACGTACTATCGACAGGATTAAGTGTATATTCAACATCAGCATTCACACCCATGTCAATATCATCAGCATTTACTGTACCTATGACGTCATTGTTTGCGGCGTTTTCCGCACATGTAAAATAGTACGAATATTCATCGAAGAGTGGCGCATTGTCGTTGACATCACCAACATTAATTGTCAGTGTTTCATCAGTGCTCCTTACTGCATGGTAACTGCCATCGTCTGTTGCCCTCACAGTGAGGACAATAGTCTGCGGTCCTGGGTCTGCGTCTAACTGCTGGAGAAGTGTTATTTCTCCAGAATATTCATCGCAATAAAACCTTGAATCTGATGTAACGATTTCATACGTTACTGACTCATCATCATCCTCTGGAGTAGCTGCAAGTGTGCTGACTACAAATCCGACAGAATCGCTCTCCAACACTGTCACTGTTCCAGGAGCTGTGAAAATGGGATCGTTTTCATTCACAGGACTTACATTTACGACTATTGTTACTGAAGTACTCAATGCAGCGGCTCCGTTATCTTTGACTTCTACAACCAACGAATGGTCAGTGGCAGATTCCCAGTCGAGACTGGATGCTAAACTAACCACCCCTAAACTTCCATCGACTGAAAAGATCGTACCCGAGCTAGCAGTTCCGTCCTCTTCGACGATGGTGTAAGTAAGTCTGTTGTTATCTGGGCCTGCATCTAAATCATCGCACGCTAATGATGTAACAATTGTAGTCGTTGCGGTGTCTTCTGGAAGAGTTACTTTGACTGTAGATGGACTACAGACGGGAGTATTGTCATTTACATCCAAGACAGTGACGCGAATAGTTCCGATTGCACTTTTTTGAGGAGAGGTTCCTTTATCAAAGGCTGTCATCAATAGTGTGTATGACGATGTCACCTCACGATCTAATGCAGTCTTGAGAGCGAAGTTTCCGCTAATGTCCTCCAATTGAAACTTGGAATGAGACGGTATTGTATAGTAAAGTTCACCATCAAGCCCGTCATCGTCATCAGTCGTTATTACTTGAAATAAGCTAACACCAACATCAGCATCTTCTGATACATCAATGTCTATAGGATTCGTTCCATATACAGGAGAGTACTCGTTTTTAGGAAGAACTTCAATTAGTACTTCGATCAAGTCTTCTTTATAACCCGCTGCTCTATTTTTGTCATAAGCGCGAATAGTTAGCTCGAAGTTCTTCACTGTTTCATAGTCAATCTTCTGGGCTGATTTTAAAATGCCGTCGAAAGTCCCAACTCTGAAGTAATTATCCGTATCCCCAGCTGTTTGAATGTAAAATAAATACAATATAGACCATTAGAGTCACAAGTGAAATTTACTAATCATAACAATGTTTTCGTGTACTTTTGTGTATATTTCAATACTATGTACATGTACTATGAGTCTATGTGTAAATGTAATGTATAATGTATGCATGCTGCAAAATGATCGCCTTTTGTAATTTGATTCTGACTTCGATCCTCTGTCATTTGTTTTGTTGTTGTTGTTGCTGTTGCTGCTGTTGCTGCTGTTGTTGTTGTTGTTGTTGTTGTTCAACTTGTTGCACTTAGTCAAACATAATAATAAGTTTATTTACCAATATAATAATAATAAAAATTTTCTTAAAAAGATACACATACAGAATAAATGGCAAAAGGGATCAAGAAATAGCAAAGCTAGTCAAGCTTGTATCCCCTTAGTGACTAACAAGCACACTCGTACTTGTAGGTGTATATATTCGATGTTCAAGATTGCCATAGAAACTATAACAAATAAGAAACATAACAAAATGACAAAGCACAACAATAACAGTGGAACAGTAAAATTGATACACATACAATCACCACAGTCAGTTCACGAAAGAAATATAAAGTTGTACATGACATTATAGTTATACATATTCTGAGAATAACAACTCCTTCACTTTCTTTTTAAAATACGTGCGTGAGCCAATAGACCGAATCTCAACAGGCATATTGTTCCAGGTTTTAACGCCAGAGTATGATATGGAAGATTGACCAAATGTTGTATGATTATACTCTAGAAAAAGGTTACCACTATGTCTTTGCCTTGTTTCATAGGGATGATCTATAAGAGTAAAGTAATCTGTAATAGAGTGTGCAGACTTGTGATACATCAAATCATGTATAAAAGAGCTGACTGAAAATCTGTACAGTTTGAAAATATCTAGGATTTTCAGTTGTTTGAACAATGGGGCAGAATGATCCGTATACGAGCTAAACGTCATCGCACGGACTGCCATCTTTTGTGCCGTCAAAATACAATGTAAATGTGTCGAATATGCATTCCCCCAAACTTCTAGACCGTAGGTAAGATGAGACTGAATAAGGGATGAATACAAGAGAATCAAAGTGTCTATTGGTAAAAAATGTCTTAGTTTGAATAGCATACCACACATCGTCTTGATTTTGCTGTGGACATGTGCTATGTGATTAGTCCACTTTAAATGTTTATCAATAAGGAGACCAACAAAAGGGACAGCATCTACTTCACTAATCGTGTCCCTTCTCATTAGAATAGAACCCTTAACATCTACTTGTCTCTGTTTGCCCCTAAATATAATATAATTTGATTTCGTTTTGTTGATTGTCATTTTATTGACATCACACCATTGCAGCACCATCTTTAGGTGGTTGGTAGCAATGTCAAGATCAATTGAGTGGTTTGCTGGGTAAGTATGAAATAGATTTGAGTCATCAGCAAACAGTCGAAAATTGAAAAATGAACTAGAATTTGGGAGGTCATTTATGTATAGTAAGAAAAGTGTGGGGCCAAGGACAGAACCCTGGGGAACCCCACAATTAATAAATTCATTTTGTGACGTAATCCCACCAAGACTTATGAATTGAGATCTTTGGGATAAGTAACTTTTGATCCATTGCAAAATAATACCTCTAAATCCATAGCGTTCTAGCTTATCTAATAATATCTTATGGTCAATTGAATCAAATGCTTTGCTGAAATCAATGAATATACCAAGAGTGGGGTTACCTTGATCCATTTGTTCTAAAATATGATTTATCAAGTTAATCATTGACAATTTAGTACTGTGTTTCTTCCTAAATCCGTATTGATGTTTGAATAGTATGCTATATTTATCCAAAAAAATAGTAAATTGGTTGTTGACTATTTTTTCCAAAATCTTACTAAAAAGAGGTAGAATAGATATTGGTCGATAATTTCCGGGATTACAATTTTCACCTTTTTTGAAGATAGGCGTGACCTTTGCGATTTTCAAAGCAGAAGGAAATATGCCAGTAGAAAATGACAAATTAAAGATATGTGCAAGCGGGTGTGCTATAATATCTGCAGAATCAATTAATAGCCGAGGGGGCAAATTGTCCCAACCACATGCTTTTTTGGGATCTAGGGTTTTCAGAAGATTACATACTTCAAGTTCCGTTGTCGGTTTGAGGAAAAACGTATGCTGCAGAGGTTGACCGAAAAATTGCTTAAAATCAATATCTGTCTTCGGAATAGTCTCAGCCAACTGTCTACCTACATTGACAAAGTGTTCATTAAATCCCTTTACTATTTCACCCTGGTCTGTTACGAGGTGGCTGTTGCCATTAACATTCAACTCCAAATTTTCTGGGAATATAGAAACACTGTGTTGTTTACCAATTGAATTATTAATGACATTCCACGTTTTTCTGGGATTGTTTTTGTTAAAGGTTAACAAATCTACAAAATACTTCTTTTTTGCACTCCTCAGTACACTTGTAAGCAGATTACGGTAAGATTTATATTTCGCTACAGCACTAGCTTCATGTTGATTTGCAATGACTTTAGAATATAATTTATGTTTTATATTTATCGATTTTTTTATTGCTTTTGTAATCCATGGACTACTTTTCCTCTTTGGTTTGAGGGTTCTTAGACGTAGGGGGGCATGATTATTGCATATATCAGTATATATATCTGTGAATAAATTGAAAGCAGAATCCGTATCAGAGGCATTGTATACAGGTTGCCAAGACACGTTTTGCAGATCACTTATAAAATGATCATACTTATAAGATTTAAAATCTCTTGTAAGGACGGGTCTGGTGTTTGGCGAATCGATGTCGAAGTTTTCAAAAATAGCAAAAGTAGGAAAATGGTCGGATATGTCAGTTTGAATAGTTCCGGCATGAATTCTATCCGTGCTAATATTTGTATATATGTGATCAATGACAGTTGATGTATTGCAAGTAACGCGAGTAGGGACTGAGATAATCTGCTCAAGGTGTAAACACTGCAATATGGAAATTAGTTGGTTACTCTGATTATCCCTACTACAATAATTTATATTAAAATCACCCATCAGAATGCATTGTTTTTTATCGACTTTGACTTTATGGAGCGTGTTAAGTAGAGAATTCGTAAATTCAGGAATATTAGTATTGTGTTTTCGATAAATAACCCCAACAATAATTCTTTGTTTCTGGGCGAGTAATTCTAACCATAAACAATCAGAGTGAACTACGGAATAATCTAAGATTCGATATTTGATGGACGTGTGAATATATGCACCTGCACCGCCGCCTCTACCAGAATTTCTACAGTTCAGTTCCAATGAATAGTTATGTAAATTAGCAAGGTGTTGGTTGTCCAGGTGCCATACTTCAGATAAACCAATGATTTTAAAATTTTGTTTGATACAATCCTCGTAAAACATTTTCAAATTATCGAAGTTTTTCCTAAGTGATCTAATATTAATATGTGAGATTGAGAATGATTTGTTGTATTTAGTGGCAAATTTACTGGTAAACTCTAAAGGTGATAGAGTGTAGTTTTCAATATTGAAAGTATGAATGTCTTCTTCGTATTCAGTGTCCATTATTTATCATTGTTTAGTTAGCAAGCTAATTTATCACACAACAGATCCTACTGAATTTTTCTGATGTCATCTTCAACCCTGATAATAACTGGGTCGTCACTTTGGTCTTTTCTTACATATATTCTACCATTCTTTGTCCACATATACTTGTACTGTGATTGCTTTCTGGCCTTGTTAACCATAGAAAGTAGATCCCGCGACGCTTTACATAGATTTTCGTTGATGAAGATGTAGTTGGCTTGGTTAAACCCAATGTCTTTGGTTGTGATGTTTTTAAGTTTGCGACGATTCTCGTAGATGACATTTCTCTGTTTTCGTGATGTGAATCGTACAATTATAGGTCTAGGTCTTGGACGGCTATCATGGTGTGAAGTCTTTATGGTTCCAAGACGGTGAGAAATATCGATATCAGATTCACTAATGGAAGAATGTACTTTCTGTAAAGTCGACAAGACGATTTTATCTGTATTCTCGTTTCCACTTTGTGACTCGGGTATACCACAGATTTCGAGGTTTACTCGCCTGTGGTATTGGTCAAGGTCAGAAACTTCACTTTTTAGTTCCCTCAATTCCTTACGTAACACGTTATTGTCTTGCGATAATTCAGCATTTGACTTACGTAGTTTTTCCAGTGTTTGTTTCATTTCTTCAAACTCCAGACTGATATACTCCATGGACTGCACCATGTCTGTTTGCTTCCTTTTAACATCTGATAAGTCACTTGCAATTGAAGTTAATTGCTTCTGGATAGGTTGCAGAAGGACCCGGAGTTTGTCAACTGATTTGTCACTAATGCATGTGGCGTCCATTTTGACGTTGTCGTCACAGCCGAATCTTTCTAGGTTACATTTTTCACACAACATGAGGTCGCCCTGGCACGTCCTCACCTTTTTCCTGGTACCACAATCATCACACTTCATGTTGAGAAGGAACAGGATACAGCGTTTTCAAAGATACTTGTAAAAGTACGAAATATACTATTGAGACACGGAGCACGAGACGAGCCCAACCTGCTGACACCTGTTGCTAATTGGTATGGCATTGAATAACCTACATGTACATGGTTAACTTAGGCGCATAATAATTATGATTAAATCTATGTGATATGATATGTGTTTTATTGTCATATACATACTGATACATATATAATGAAATGTGCATTGATTTTGCGTGTAATGAAAAATTTACAAAAACAATATTCTGTAGAGGACTCCTAACACGAGATTGATGCGTCCTTTGGGTTGGTTTACACTTGTAAATACCGTGTAAATACCAATGTCAATTTTTGTTTGAGTGGAAGTTTCTTTCCTATTAAATTTTAACCTGGCAGTGTATACATGTATACTTACAAGCGATTTCGAATCTTATTCTGCCATTGTCATCGGTGGCTGGGTCATCAAGATCGGTAGCTGACAACGTAATCAGTGTCACAGGGGGACTTATATCCTCTGCAATATCCGTTCTGTGATAAAAAAGAAGAAAATTCATAGATGCCAGTCTATTGAAATGTAACATTTATAATTTGTTGTGCATAGTTTGGAATATTAACAATTATGACCTCCTTTCATGTTTCACTATACTACAACTATGGGTTACATGTATTCACTTTGGGCTCAAACTTATCCCCAAATAATCTTGATGATTAAACAAATGCCTCTTTCACAAGACTACATTTCTGTCAGTGGGAGAGTGTATATTATGAAACATTCAGTGGCATTTTGTGTTGTATATGATTCCCAAAATCAAAATGGGAAACAAATGTTTAAAATCATAATCTACTGAACTACACAGACTCAGTTATTACTTGTAAATGACTTCAACGCGTTCATGGGTATCTTGTTAACGACATTACACATACCAATAACACTATATTCTCCATAATGTTAAAATGTCAACTGAGAATATTATTATGTTTATTTGGTGTTCGAGTCCTTGTACGCACAATGTCTTTATTATTGTGTACTTAAAAACAATCAAACAAAACAAACAAATAAATAAATACATAAATAAACAAACAAACAAACAAACAAACAAACAAACAAACAAACAAACAAACAAACAAACACAAATGAAAAAACGAGCACTGGTCATGCTCATACCCTGGCAATTGTTGTTGCATGTCAGTGTCTGTCACCATAAACAATATGTCACATTGAAATCCATTCCGATCAATTATAATTACCACAGTAACATATATCGTTGTACAACCCATCCTGTACATTTGTACATCATGTAGTAATAATTACCTGATAAAAGCATCTGTGAACAGTGGACTGTTGTCATTTTCATCAAGAACATTCACGGTGACAGTTGCAGTAGTAGAGAAGCTTGAATCCTTTGCTACGACATTTAGACTATATGACTCTTTCGTTTCACGGTCCAGAGTGTTCGTAACAACAATTACACCAGTTACAGGGTTCACTTGGAACTTACTACAATCGTCGCATGGTGTGTCAAAGACATACGTGACGACGCCGTGGCCAAAGTCTACAGAATCGACGTCTGTTGCTACAACAGTTGTGACTGGGGTATCAGTTGGTGAATTTTCGAGAATGTCTGGAGTATAAACACCTGTTGGCGAAGGTAGAATAGTAAGTCTTGATGGTGTCATGTTTTGGATCGATCGATCGATCAATCAATCAATCAATCAATCAATCAATCAATCAATCAATCAATCAATCAATCAATCAACCAATCAACCAACCAACCAACCAACCAACCAACCAACCAACCAACCAACCAACCAACCAACCAACCAACCAACCAACCAACCAACCAACCAACCAACCAACCAACCAACCAACCAACCAACCAACCAACCAACCAACCAATCAATCAATCAATCAATCAATCCAGATTTCATAAAATTTGAATCAGGGGTTAACCATATTAGCAGACCGTTGAACTGTATACTGTGGTGAATATGCCACTACACCATAATTTAAAAATCATTATTTTAAACGTTACTTTAGTTACATACTGGGGACAAGTGGCGAAAGTCTGTCGGTATTCTGGTGTCTGATATGTTTCAAATAAAGACGGAAGATGATAAATATCTAGGCTTACAGGAGAAGAGTTTTTTCGTCATCTGCACTTCACACTTATTTGTAAAATCATATTATACAGCACACATTAATATGTATATCTTACACATTGATTTGACGATCAATAACCAAACATGTGGCATCCACCAATTGTTTGATATCAATATAACATCGCGAATTGATTTCCAACGTTACTGCTTAGTGCTGATAAATTTCACGTTTGACGAGAAACAATGAGAATTAATACGTGTATATTTGAAAGGACCTCATATTACCACCTTCTGTTATTAAGTGTTGATTCAGAAATGTAATCGCGATTCGTCATAAAAATAATTAATTAGTGCCTAATGATATAAATCTCTGCGTACAAAGGAAACTATTCATCATTTTATCAGAAATGAAATGACAATATTAATTAAAGTGTATCCATACAAAACACACACACGTGCGTCGCACACGCCCTCCCCCCCCATATACATAATCCTCTCCATCCCCACACAATAACTACTTACTAACAGGTACTGGTGAAAAGACTGGTGCAACTTCATTGACAGCTTGGATATGAACTGTTCCGGTTATAATGTGAGTGTTACCATTGGAGTCAACCACGGTAACTTCTAGTTCGTACGAAGTCGGGTCGGTTTCATAGTCCCGTGATGAGGAAAGAATGAGATTTCCACCGGTGATGCCGAATACAGAAGTATCACCAGTTGTCAAGGTGTAGGTAAGGATGTCACCAATATCGCCATCTGTACACCCAAGAGATCTGATGAAGTAACCGCTTGACTCTGTCTCCAGTATAACATCAGTGAAAGATGTAACGGTGCAAACTGGTAATTCGTCGTTAACGTCGATAATTGTTATCGTGACAATCACTGTATCTTGTCCCCCGGCCCCATCTGTAGCCTCAACTTCCAAGCTATAACTGTCTATATCTTCTCTGTCTAACTGACTCCGTATATTAATTTGTCCCGACTGTTTGTCGATGCTGAATTGATCTTGTGGGTCACCGGATATGATTGCATAGGTCACTTGCCCTTCGGGAGTATCGGCACTGTCGTCATCTTGAGCTGTCACGAGAATAACGGGATCATCGACGTTCGCATTTTCCGCAATAGATGTTGAAAAAGTGCCCGAGAAATATGGAGGGCTGTCGTCGACATTAACCACGTTGATATATATTGGTATTTCTCTGTAAAGCCCTCCTCCATCGCTTACTTTAAGAATTACTTCATAAGCGGATGCAAGTTCATAATCCAAGGAACCTGATAAATGGAATAAAAAGGAAAGGGTGAGCATTGCTTGCCACGTGACGATTGTCTTGTGAACCACGTTGTCTCGTGAAACATAATATTGTAAATATATGTACAACGCTAACGTTTTGTGACCTAGTGTGTTAAAATGTTCAAAACTCGCTGACATGACTGAGAGTCCTTATTCACATGACTGATTTCATCTTTCGGCGTGTTTCTACTCCGGCTAGACTTCTTCACTTACCGACTAGCGAAATATCGCCACCATTACCAACACTGAACAGACTGCCTGGGTTTGAAGTCAAAGTGTATGTCAGCGAGGCCGTACCAAACGCTGTAGACAGGTCGCCGTCTGTACAACCAAGTGTTGTTTCGTCAATGATAACACCGGGTGCTGAAAGTAATAAAAGTTCAGATCGATAATTATTTCATTATTATTTTTTACTTTAATTCTTAAAGAAAGGTGCTACGCTACGCCTCAGCGCATTGTACAACAAACAGACGACTAAGAATGAAAAAATAATACAACAGCTACGAAAAAACACCAATAAACTGTCTCAGAGGAAATGTAATTGCAGGAAGGCTGGAAACAGACAGTTTACCATGATGTTAGAATGGATATTGGTTGCTGTTAAGATCTACTCTTAATGTACACAGGTGTACACTGAAATACTTCCATTAAGGTTGTCTTTTGTTATTTATCAACTTACATTCCAAATTACATGTATCTGAAATACGAAGAGTGCATTTTTAGGATGATTGACATGTGCATTATCGTCAATGTATATGCACCAAGTCATATAAAATTTGAGGCATGTTTTTAAGATATTGCCTAATTACCAAAAAGTAATTCGGACACGTGTATGTACCAAATTATATACAATTTGACGATTGCTTTCACTCTTGAGATATTGCCTTATTACCCAAACCATTAACAATGCAAACGACAAGTTTTGTAATGAACGTGCGCTTTGTTGTTGTTAAATAAATGATCTTAAACATATGTACCAAGTTATATAAAACTTAACTTGAATACTAAATTCTTAAGAAATTGCTTGATCGCCAAAAAACATTAATTATATATATTCTAATCACTCATTAACATTTCCAAAAAGTACATCAACAAGCCTTATAGGACACAGTCTAATTGCTGAAAACCGTTGAAATAATTAGAGATAGCGGAAACCTGATCAGTTCTTGCCATTACTAAAGTGAAGATGTGTAGCAAATTTCATTAGAATCGATGCTGCAGTTTTGAGATATGGTTTCCACAGACAGACAGACAGACAGACAGACAGACAGACAGACAGACAGACAGACAGACAGACAGACAAGAACATGCGGAAGGTAGCGATGTCGACACTAGTACTTGCATGACCACTTTAGATACAAGAAATTATAAAAGCGATACCGAGTTCCTTTTCTAATATAACGCTTGACGTTTATAAACTGCATCTTTTCATTTAAAAGTATTCACCAGAAATAATTGTAATTCTTACCTGTATTTTCGTCAATACTTAGAACTTCAGAAGCAAAGTTACAAGCAGGTTGATATTCATTAACATCCTCAACAATTACAGTGACTGTCCCTGATGCCGTTTGTGCTGTGTCAGTAGCAGTCACAATGATTATGTATTTGGTGAAACTCTCATAATCTAACGGAGTAGTTAACATGATTAATCCCATCGAAGTTCCAGAGTGGATAATATCGAAAACATCAGTTACTGTTGCACCAGCCTCGTTTTCAACTGAACAAATGTAAAGAACAAAGTTATCGGCTTGAGGAGACTTAATGAGAAATGAACAAGTCAACTTTATATTTACTGTCACTTAGGGAGTCTGGACTTCGACTTTGCTGTCGATGTTTTAATTTAAGACCAGCTAGCCTCTCAACCCAAAAGTAGTGATATGGGAACATGATTCACAACCAGACGTTCACACCGGGAATCCACTCAAAGTAAGTTTGAATCACAGAGTCAGCAGTTATTCATTCACAGATTCTTGTGTAAATTTAATTACAAATACCGTATTTCGGAGTTGGGGATTTAAATACGAATCAGAAAAGAGGGAGAGAACGGCGTGGCAGAGCTGTGTCTCGGAGTTTAATCTTGCGTTGTCTCTGACAAATACGGTGATATCCTGGTTGAATTTGGGGAAGTGATTCTGGCGAGCCGAAATACATCATTCTCAGTCTGAGGAATTTCCCGACTGTGATCCCAGAACGATTTCGGAGTGATAGAGACTGATTTGCGTACGACTTTTGGGTGGTGTGCAACGACGTTAGCTGCTTCACCTAGACGATCTACAGGACTGGTGTCAACAGTAGTGGAAAAATTCCAGTACGCAACGCGAAGAGATAGTATTTCAATAAATCATTGATCTTCCAACACTTTTCAACTTCAACACCAGCATGTAAATTTTGTGTGTGGCGAAAAAATTAAGCCCTGCATTTTATAAAACAAAGATTTTTTTTAACTTTCAAGCCAATGACTTACCTTTGAAAATGTCGAACTCCTGTATATTGTATGGATGTGCGTCTAAGTCTTCTGCATAATCCGACGCATCAGTAATCGAAAGTGACAGGGCACTATCTTCAGGAAAGGGCCCAACCGTCCAAGTCACTGGGATAAACTCAGGGACATCTGTGTTTTGTGGTTGAATTCTGATTGTGACACCCACAGTAGTTAGACCACCTGAACCATCGGTGACTTCAACAATAAGATTGTACTCAGTGGGACCAGCGACATAATCAATGTTGTTACCTGTATAAAACAGCCGCAAAATTAAATGTGTAAGCTCATTATCAACTGAACAATTTGTACCTAGTCACATGTAAAAGATGTGACAGTTTTAAAAGCGAGATTTCATACAAAGGTCACAATTCTGTGTACTGATAATGGTTACAATTCATTATAGGTATTAAACAAAGACTGATATTATGATACAATGATATGTAAATATCTTTTCTTGAAATGGCATCAATACTAGAAGCTGATGTCTTGGGAACATCTTTGAAGCTAGCTCTGTCTGTCTGTCTGTCTGTTTGTTTGTTTGTTTGTTTGTTTGTCTGTCTGTCTGTCTGTCTGTCTGTCTGTCTGTCTGTCTGTCTGTCTGTCTGTCTTATAAAGGTTACGTATACGATGACACACGATACCCCCAAACAAGAAAACAAACCCGTCCGCCGTCTGTAATAAGGTACAAATACTATAGCATTACCTGCTGCAACAGTGACTTCCCCCGTATCGGGATTAATAGCAAAGTCAGTGGTAGAGGTGGAGAACGCATAACTCAGAATATCATCCACATCGGTGTCGCTACAGCTCAAGGA